>NC_080165.1:73239591-73295497 GCF_950295315.1 Erinaceus europaeus | reverse complement strand
TTTATCTCTTAAGGTAACTTTTTGCCACATTTTATTGGTCTGCTGAGAGCAGGCTAGGTTTTTTGTATCAGTCTTGATAGGCCAGGAAATCCTGCCAGGTATAGCTGCTTCCAAAGTTATCAGCTAAGTGTATATAGAAACTTAAAAGCAAAGTATTTTCTTCCCTCATATATTATCTATGTGTGTGTATAATAACAATAGCTAGCATACTTATGCAGCTTTTATCATCAACTAGACACTGTGCTAAGCACTTTACATTGATTATCTCAACCCTCTGAATAATCCTGTGATGTTGCTATTATTATCACTAGTTCATAAATGAGGAATGAGTTGAATAGAGAGATTAAATAATTTCTTCATAGGTATACAGTTAGAAGATATTTAGAACTAGATTTGATCCTGTACAGAACAGCCTGATTTGGTGCTTAAGTTATATATTTAGTGCTTTCCAAAGAACATCTAGTTATGGAGATCCATTGTGTGTGTGTGCGTGTGTGAGTGTGTGTTTTCCTATTGTAATAAAATATAGCTAATCTGGTGAAAATAGTCAAATAGTTGGGGTTTTGCAGAATGCTTTGCTTTCCAGTTGTTAGTTTATACTCTGACTTTATCATAACATTATAGCCACTAGCTTTTTCTGAATTTACAACACAATGGAATTTTCTCTTTAAGCATCACATGAATTCTCATGAAAAATGACAAAAGGTTCGTTGGTATGTAATTAAACTTATAGAATATTGATTACTTTCATATTTTCCCACTGGAGTCACCAATATCATTTGTCTACTTTATTAAAAAAATGACTTCAACATTTTCTAAATTTTTATTCCAAGTTAACATACTACTTTATGGTTATCTTCCTTGCACTTGATTTTCTTCTAATATAATGTGCTAATAACAAGATAACCTGCTTGTCAACTGATTAAAATAAATTCCAACATGGACAAGATTTTTTTTTTATTTAAGAAAGGATAAATTAACAAAACCACAGTGTAGGAGGGGTACAACTCCACACAATTCCCACCACCCAGTCTCCATATCCCACCCCCTCCCCTGATAGCTTTCCCATTCTCTATCCCTCTGGGAGCATGGACCCAGAGTTATTGTGGGTTGCAGGAAGGTGGAAGGTCTGGCTTCTGTAATTGCTTCCCCGCTGAACATGGACGTTGCCTGGTCGGTCCATACTCCCAGTCTGCCTCTCTCTTTCCCTAGTAGGGAGGGTCTCTGGGGAAGCTGAGCTCCAGGACACATTGGTGGGGTCTTCAGTCCAGGGAAGCCTGGTCGGCATCCTGATGGCATCTGGAACCTGGTGACTGAGTAATGAAGCTGAAGGGTTGTCATATGGACAAGATTTTTAATTTTAGACTTGTCATATATGTGAATACTTAAAATAAGTAATATTGTTTCATAATTTAGAAACAGTATTTACTGGAACTAACATATAAGTTTATATACATGTAGCTCCTTGAGACTTCCAGGAACATAGCAAAAGTATTTGGAGAGATGAAATGAAATAATGATTAAATGTGTGCTAGTGGGCCTCAGTGTCCTGAGGTGTCTTCATTTAAGGATTACTTAGAAGTGGCCTCCTACAGTAAGTTGAAAACAGAATTAAAAATAAATGGGTGACTGAAATAACAGACTATAAAACACTTATAGTTAATCATTAGCTAAGCTCTAATTTTTCCTAAGTGTCAACTCTTAGTGCTTTCAGAACACTGTGGGACGCTGATTGGATGTACTACATATTTAATAGTGCTAAATAAAGGACAAAAAAGGCAAAGAAAAATATACAACAAAGCCTTTACTATATTTTTAAAAGGGTGTGTCGAATGTGGATGATCCAAGGGACTGAAACTACATACAATACTTTGTAAACTTATATTTTGTTATTTTTCAGCAATCTCTGAAAGAAACTTTTCAAATAAGTTATACCCCTTGCTCATTCTACTAATTTTATTTAATACGGTACATGATTTAAAGGAAAGTTTAAATAAACTATAACTGTGGAAAATTAGTATCTTTAGTGCCATCTGCTGGAGGTTTTCAGTAAGCAAAAAGTATACTTTTGTCCAACTTCTTTAAAGGCTGAATATGATTTTAGACACAAACTAAAAATATTTTTTAAACTATAGCTATTTAACAAATAGTATCATGAATAAATTTCTTCATTTTTTAGATATTTGGGATGTACAGTATATCTATTTATCTTTATATATCTACACATATTTGCCTTATTACACTTAATATCATGTTTTTAGGGTAAGCACTTTATTGACTTCAAAGTAGGATCTGAATTTACAGCAAACTTGAGAGTAAGGTAGAGAGATGCAGATTTCTATCTACTAACTGCCCTCACACATGACTACCCCCATTCTCAACACCACCATTACACGGGTATATCTGTTATCCAAGTGAGATCATTTTCTTTCTGACTGATTTCACTTAACGTGTTTCCTTCAAATTTCATCCCCAAAAAAGGCAAATAAGATGTCATATTTGAGTAGCCTTCCAGTATTTCATTATGTATGTATGCTTTCTTTTTATATTAAGTATTGTTAATAAATAATTTAATTGTATACTTAGCTACTCTATGTAGGACATAATTTTTAGTTTTGACAGAGATTTTTAAAGAATGTGTGCCATGTTCATAGCTACATAGATAATTAATGGATGTCAGAATTTATTTTTTATTAGTTATTTAATGGTGATCAGCAAGATTATGGGATAAGAGGGGCACAATTCATACAATTCTCACCACCAGAATTCCATACCCCATCCTCTCCATTGGAAGCTGTCCTAGTTTTTATCCCTCTGGTAGTATGGACCAAAGATCTATATGGGGTGCAGAAGGTGGGAAGTCTGGCTCCTGTAATTGCTTCTCTGTTGGACATAGGCGTTGACAGGTCAATCCATACCCCCAGCCTGTTTCTATCTTTCCCTAGTGATGTAGGGCTCTGGGGAGATGGGGTTGGTTCCAGGACTCATTGGTGAGTTCATCTGCCCAAGGAAGTCAAGTTGGCATTATTGTAGTATCTGCAACTTGGTGGCTAAAAAGTATTAAGATATAAAACAGAACAAATTGTTTAATAATCAGGAGGAACCTAAAGGTAAGAACGTAGCAGATGAGATTTGGGGTCTTCATGTTGGAAGAAGCTAGGAAGTCTATTTTAGGTATGTTCCAAGGGGCCTATGACTTTACTAATTTTTTTCTTAGCTTGACAACTAACATGCAGGTGGGCTGAAAGTATTGTCTGTTTTCTTAAGCATTCTTCAGTTATTGGGCATCTGGGTTGCCTCCATTTTTAAGCTATAACAAATAGTGCTTCTATGAAAGAACTGTTGTTTGGGAATGAGGATGTTTTACAAACATCTATTACAGGGAGATGAGAAATTGTCCCATGTGTCAGCAATTGTACTGCAACTATTAACCTTCCTTTAATAAAATTTTTAAAAATAGTACTACTTAGGGGCATAACTGCATGAAATTTCCTTGGGTATCTGTTTTTGCTTTCTTTGGATAGATCTTTAAGAGAGGAATTGCTAGATCATAGAGAAAGTTTCATTTTCCAATGTTCTGAGGAATCTCCAGACTGGTTTTTACAGAAACTGTACAAATTTACATTGTCACCAGCAATGCAGAAAAATCTCCTTTTCCGTACATCCTCAATAGAAATTGGTGTATCTTTCCTTTCTGATATAGGGTATTCTCACACATTTGAAGTGGTATCTCATTGTCTTTATCTGTATTTATCTGATAATCAGTAGCTACACATTTTTCTATGTATCTTGGGGATTGGAATGATTAACATCATTAAAATTACTATCTTGCATTTTTAAGTTTAACTATATTGCTGTATATGATCTCTATTATAGTCAACAGATAATCTATACCAGACTTATCTTGAATGACAATTTAAAACATAGGTTCCTAGAATTGGTCTTACTACTACTGAATCAAAATGTTGTACATTAGTTCAAGGTCTTGAACTAATAAGCCACTTACATGATTTTGATGCCATTGGTTTTTAAAACACCAAGGAAGCTTTCATAATATGAATATTCTAGAGGATGTTGGTAGGATGGTATAATCCAAAACAGTTATTAGTGGACCTCATTGTTACAATATTTGTAATCTTATGCAAGTAAAACGTGGATAATTTTTCTCATTTACAAAATGAGGAAACTAGACCAATGACATCTAAGTCCCTCCTGTATCTATTTTACTAATATTTTCATTTTAAATAAAGCTTTACAAAAGTCCCTTTATCAGTTCTCATCTGGGATTAAAATTTAATTGATTCCAAAATGATGACCCACAAATCCTAACAGAGAAGTTTGAAGTCTTGGTTTCAAGCTTTTACAAATAAGAGTTTTTCTTTTAATCTTTATTTATTTACTTATTGAATAGAGACAGTGAGAAATTGAGGAGGAGTGGGTTGATACAGAGGGAAAGAGACAGAGAGACGCTGAACCCTGCTTCACCACTCACAAAGCTTTCCTCTAGCAGGTAGGAGTGGGATCGCTACCACAGTTCTTGCGCATTATAACATGTATGGCCAACCAGGTTTGCCATTTCCCGGCACTACAAATAAGAGGTTTTAAATTTCAAGACTAGATAATAAGTCTAGGTGAAACAAAGAATAACATAAGCGTTTTTTCAAGAGAAAGCTAATATAGAGAAATTCCAGTCCTAAAATTAGAATTAAGTAAAAAGAAAAAAGTCAGTATACGTATGTAGACTAACAAATTATAGGTAAGTTAAAAGATTTGTAGTAATTGACAAGGGTTCAAATTTTAAAAGTAACTTCAAGACTGAAATTACACTATTGTAAAAGTGATTTAAACTGAATTATATCAATTTGAAAAATATATGTGTGCTGAATATTTGTAAAAAACAACTTGTACTTAAATTAGAGATTTACTGTTTTTTTGTTGTTGTTGTTTGTTTTTTTTTGATAGACACAGAGAGTGAGAGTGAAAGAGATCACAACACTGAAACTTCCTTCAATGTAGTGGAGGCGAGGCTCAAATCTGGGTTAAGCACATGGCAGAACAGTATACTATCCAAGTAAGCTTTTTTACTGGCCCCAGGAAAGGCTTTGTAACCAGGGAGATAGGTGAATACATATGAATGGTATTGCATATAAGCAAAACAGTGCTCTTATCTCTTTCTAAAAAAAATTCATTTGATTGAGGTAAAAAAATTAATTTGAGGAAAATGTAGTTAACACATTGTTAACGAAAGGGAATTTAAATCACTAACCTTTCATTTTGTGTAAAAACTCTAGAAGTTTGTATTTTGTTAAAACAGGTCATTTGGTCTGGCGGTAGCACAGTGGGTTAAGTGCAGGTGGCTCAAAGAGCAAGGACCAGTGTAAGGATCCTGGTTCCAGCTCATGGCTCCCCACCTGCAGGGGGGGTCACTTCAAAAGTGGTGAAGCAGGTCTGCAGGTGTTTGTTTATCTTTCTCTCTCCCTCTCTGTCTTCCCTTCCTCTCTCGATTTCTCTCTGTCCTATCTAACAACAATGACAGCAATAACAAAAACAACAACAACAATAACAATAAACAACAGGGGCAACAAAAGGGAAAAAAATAGCCTCCAGAAGCAGTGGAGTCATAGAGCAGGCACCAAGTCCCAGCGATAACTCTGGAGGTTAAAAAAAAAAAAAGTCATTTGATTTTCATTAGCAAATTACATTAGAATTTGAAAAAAAAGTATCACTAATATGAAAGGATGAAATTCGTGAATAAATGGTACTTAATAAAAAGTTTTGAAATAATAGAACAAGTAACGCTAGTAAAGTCAGTTTAGTATAGTTTAGTCAGTTGCATTGGATCGACCTTCTCGTGGTGCATCCCGTGAGTACCCATTCATTGGGGAAACTGAGGATCCTTCCTAGCCGACTGAATCCACATGGATCCCAGTCACTTTCAAAGCCAGCAATAAGCAGCTCCTGACAGCTTTGCTGTTGACTGGCTACGGAAGAAGGGCAAACGCTAGAAGAAGAAAGTTTAGTCAGTTTAGTATAATTTCATGTTATTTGGTCCCTCAGGGTCTCAAGCAACTCTTAGTGTACAGTTGGATCTGGAGAAATATTTGTTGGATTGATGTTTGCAAGGTTACATTATGTTTGATAGCCAGTGAGAATGTTTCAGACAATGGTAGATTTTTGAGACATGCAGATAGATGTGTGTGTATGCACAGCTAAATGGGGACTGATTCTCCAGTACATTCAATTTGCTGATTTGGTGATACGCTTTGTTGGTGATTCCCATATCAGAATTCTTCGACTGAGACTGTGGAATTCTTTCTATTATTTGAGCAGCAGCTTCATGTTGAAGAAGCCTTGAGTACCTGCTCTTGTTTTAAGGATCACTCATAAGAGTTCTAAGAACCAACTCCCACTCTCCTTCTAACAATTCTGTAGCACTAAATTCCACTACTTAATCTTTCTGCTTAAAAAACTGTCATGCTTTTTGTTTTCAATTTAGCTCTGATACAATGTATGATCATTTCCAAGTATAAAAAAAGAATAAAAAAATTAACTCTTGAAATGTGGTAGAATTTGACTGTTTTGTCTCACAGTAGCGTGAAGAGACAATTTTAACAACTGTGTTAGGGAAGCAAGGAACCATTTTTAACTACACAAATTTCACTTGACAGTCAGTTATGTGTGATAATTGGACTGTCACTCATTTGAACTTATAAACTGGTTGTTTATTTGCAGGTATGCAAATTATGTCAAAAGGTAATTTGATTTTAACTGCATTTTTGAGACATTTGAAAATGTTCACAATCACCTTATGATTATTTAGAGTACTTTTATATATTTTTGCATTACTGCTCTGCTAACACCACTGTGTATCATATATTTTTTTAGGGAATAGACAAATTTTAAAATCATCCAAGAAGATATATATTATAATGATCATTTTACCACTTAGAATTATTACTCTCTATTGAACAATTTCCTTCCATTCTGTCACTTAATATATGTTCCCATAAACTTCTAATTTATACCTACATCTAAGCAAATTCCTAAGTACATTTGTATATATCTTGGTTTCAAGAACTGTACTATAAAATTGAGGTTAATATGATTTTTTCAATAGAATGTGATGTTAAAGTTTTTATAAACAACATTCCAACTTATCAAGCTAACAAAAATGTTTGATTATAGTCATAATCATGGCTTCTTCCTAGATATTCTCCGAGTATTTGGAAGACTATCAGTACTGAATATTCAAAAGAACTCTACTAGCTTTTATCTGAATGTCAGTAATTTCTTTATTTTCATTATTGTTTTAATTGTCGTCACTGAGACTTCACAACTTCAGGTTTAATTGTTCAGATAGAAAGAGACTAATAGAGATATAGAGACAGAGAGAAAAATCACCATAGCACTGAAATTTCCCTCAGTGTGGTAAGGGCTGGGCTCATACCTAGGTTAAGTCCATGATAAAGCAAAAGCACTATTGAAGTAAGCTATCTTGCTGGTCTTGAATATCACTAATTTCTTGGGCTCTTCATGGTGCCCTCCTTAAATGTTACAAATCAACTTTGAGACAAGAAATGTGGGCCATGTTTACTTTGTATTTTCAGCACTCATTCCTTCCTGGCATTGTTTATAAGCAGTTCTACACTTTTGTGCAAGCTACGCTCTGCTCTTTTATTCATCTTCAGGAAAGCCCTCAGCTTTCTTCATGACCTACCTATCAGTTTAACTTTGAAAATCCAAAGCTCTAATTCCTTCCATCTCCCACCTCCACCCCTATCCACACCAGTGAAACAAGTCTAAATGCACAAAAGAAAGCCAGGAAGAAAGGTGAGTTTAAACTGTCTTATAACTTCTGATCACTTTGGAGAGGAAATGCACACAGTAGAAATAAGTTGGGTGGGGGTATAGCATAATGGTTATGCAAAGAAACTTTCATGCCTGAGGTTCTCAAGTCCCAGGTTCAATCCCCCACACCGCTATAAGCCAGAGCTGAGCAGTGCTCTGGTTGAAAGAAAGAAAGAAAGAAAGAAAGAAAGAAAGAAAGAAAGAAAGAAAGAAAGAAAGAAAGAAAGAAAGTTGCTATCCCAGTTATGAAGATTTCTGGGGTCGGGTGGTAGTGCACAAGGCATGAAATGTAAGGACAGGAGTAAGGATCCTGGTTCCAGCCCCCGACTCCCATCCTGCAGGTGGGTCGCTTCACAAACAATGAAGTAATTCTGCAGGTGTCTTTTTCTCCTCCTCTCTGTCTTCCCCTCTTCTCTCGATTTCTCTATGTTCTATCCAACAATAATGGTAATGGCAAGATAATAGTAACAACAACAAGGGCAACAACATGGGAAACATGGCCTCCAGGAGTTGTGGATTCATAGTGCAGGCACCAGCAATAACCCTGGAGGCAAAAATAAATAAATAAATAAATAAATATTTCTTCTGTATTTCACCATTGCCAATCACACAACATTTTAATGTTTTTCTTATAATAAATACTTAACAAATGTGTATTAATTGCTAAGACTATCATTAATAATGTATCAATTATATTATGTATTTGCATTTGTAAGACATTTTAGATGTTTAAACAATGATGTTTAGCTTTCTAGGAATGTATCTTTTGAAAATATGTATCAAAATTCACCTAAACATTTTGTTTACAGTTGAAATCTTGGAGTTTCTTGAATTGAATACACAGACATTAAAATGCAAAAAATCACACATGGAAAACAAATTAGGGTTTCTTTTTTTAAATTTTTTTAAATTTTTTAAATTTTATTTATTCCCTTTTGTTGCCCTTGTTGTTTTATTGTTGTAGTTATTATTGTTGTTGTCGTTGTTGGATAGGACAGAGAGAAATGGAGAGAGGAGGGGAAGACAGAGGGGGGAGAGAAAGACAGACACCTGCAGACCTGCTTCACCGCTTGTGAAGCGACTCCCCTGCAGGTGGGGAGCCGGGGTTCGAACCGGGATCCTTTGCACCACCTGCGCTTAACCCACTGCGCTACAGCCCGACTCCCTAAATTAAGGTTTCTATATAGTTTTTTTTTTTCATTTTGATGACATGGCTTACTTTATATCACTTTTTATTTGTTATATAGATCATTTGAATCAGAGATTTGTAATTATATATTTTTCAATGACCATGATCAATAAGAATATATTAATTTTAAACTGAAACAAATTACACAAAGAGAGTTTACACTACAACACTCTGTTTACTTTAATACCACATAATAAAATATGTATTTCTGTTTATTATTCACAGCAGAACATTGTCTCATATTTGATATGGATTAAGGCATCAAAATACCAGATACGAAAAATAAATGTGCTGTTTATGGCTTCACTGTCAGTATACTGATTACAGAGGCATATTTTATTATGAAGACAACATCTTGACAGTGTAAGATATCAGAGTAATGTAAGGGGAATACAAATGAAGAAAAGAACAGTTAAAGACAGTTTTTAATAGACCATTTAGTAGAAGACTGCAGAAGGTTACAAACCAGTTAAGTTTTGAGGAAGGGGGAATGATAACTGTTGTTTCTTTTTCCTTCTCTCCATCTTTCCTGGTTCTTTTTTCCTTTGTTCTTATTATTATATCTGCTAGTTAAAGAAGGAATACATGGGAAATTAGTTTGAAAGGCTGATGTAAACTCTATGCTTTTATGTTGTTCTCTCTCATTACAACAGCCCCTCTTTCATCTCTCTACTTTTGAAGATCGCCATATATTCTTCCCAGTTCAAACAAAAATTAAAAGTTATTATTTTAAATATGTTATCCAGAGGTTTTAGCATTCTGTGGAATATGATATTTAAGGACATTTAGTTCTCAACAGGATCTTGTTTGTATATTTAGTTGTTGCTTTTCCTCAAGATGAAGTAAGAAAATGCATATAATTTTATAACTTTATCATTTTAACTATTACTAAGGATCTCTTTATCTGTCTTAGCTATCTGGCTAGACTGTATGTTTTTAATACTATTTATATTTGGTAGAAGAGTGTCATGCATAAAATGGTATTAACATATGGTGAAAAATAAATGATCAAATGAAGTGTTATGAGATTGCAGTAGAAAAAGTTGACTAGTACACATATATTGTAGAAAGGTTTCTTGAAATAAGTAAGTGCCTTGTTTATTGTGACATTTTATTCTATAGCCAATAATAAAAGTCTTCTGTGTTTGAATGTTCTTCAAATGTTTTGAGTTTCAGATCACTATTCCTTAGTGTAAAGTTTATTCAAAATAGCATTTGGCCTAGATTCCATTTTGGAAGTAAAGTGTTGTTGGAGTATAGCCATGTTTATTTTCATATAACCTGTTAGTTTCATGCTGCAGTAATAAAGCTGAGTAGTTACAACAGATACTGTAGAAGTAGTAAAGCCATATCTTAATATCGACAATCTGGCCTCTAACCAAGACGTTTGCCAACACCAGACTAAATCATGTTTCATGTTGTAAAATAAGATCACTAGAAAATATTTTCCTCATTTATATTTACTTAAATAGTTTTAATCTCATGCTTCTCACAATAAATATCTATACACTCCCTCAATGCTTAGAGTTTATTTTTGTTTCTTTGATTCCAATCTGTGCTATTTTTTTATTTATTTTTTATTTTTTTAATTTTTTATTTAAGAAAGGATTAATGAACAAAAACATAAGGTAGGAGGGGTACAACTCCACACAATTCCCACCACCCAATCTCCATAACCCACCCCCTCCCATGATAGCTTTCCCATTCTCTAGCCCTCTGGGAGCATGGACCCAGGGTCATTGAGGGTTGCAGAAGGTAGAAGGTCTGGCTTCTGTAATTGCTTCCCCGCTGAACATGGGTGTTGACTGGTCGGTCCACACTCCCAGTCTGCCTCTCTCTTTCCCTAGTAAGGTGTGTCTCTGGGGAAGCTGAGCTCCAGGACACATTGGTGGGGTCTTCAATCCAGGGAAGCCTGGCCAGCATCCTGGTGGCATCTGGAACCTGGTGATTGAAAAGAGTTAACATACGAAGCCAAACAATTTGTTGAGCAATCATGGATCCCAAGCTTGGAATAGTGGAGAGGAAGTGTTAGGGAGGTATTCACTGCAAACTCTAGTGTACTTCTGCTTTCAGGTATATATTTTGCAGTAGTTTATGGATACGTGTGCACATAAGCTCTCTCTCACAGAAGCTGGTGTATATCTAGGTTATGGGACTTTGTTAGAAAGTGAACTACCTGAGATGAAATTAGAGTGTACTATAAAAGGAAAGGTCTCACCCGAGTAATGAAGCTGAAGGGTTGTCATTCCACACGTGAAGTCTCTGGACACAGTCTGAGCTGAAGCATGTTGAGGTGGCAATCGTTGCGTTGGTTAGGTTGTGATCGGCGGATGCAATATTATTTGGTTTGGATTGGGAGATGCATACGGGAAAGTGGGCCCTATCCAAGGGTTCCAGGACTGGGGGAAGTAGGGGCTCTATAGTGGAGATGTGAGGTTCCTGCTGTCTTAGGGTTCAAAAAGACAATCGATAGTTAATGTTATCATCACATTATTTGGTAATTGGGTTAACTTTGAAAAGTCCCTTTGTTATGGTTTGCTGTACAGTATCCAGTATCTTGTATAAAGCTGTGCTATTGGATGCTTCTAATCTACTTGGTCTAGGCTTTTGAGAGAGTCTGCATATCAAATACACAGCCTATATATTAAAAAGATTCAGTTTGTCTTTTGAGAAACTTTGAGACATACAATTGATTTTCCCCCTCTCATATAAATTAACTACTGATTTATATGTCTACATTTTGCTAGGAGTGTACATAAACACCATTCCCACCACCAAAGGACTGTGACCCATCCCTCCCGCCCACACCCACCCCCCACTGGCCCAGGAAGCTGCATGTCTACCCCTCACCACTGGGTTTTTACTTTGGTGCCCTACTTACAATTTGATCGGGTCCTGCTTTTAGTTTCCCTTTCAGATCTTCTTAGTCAACTTCTGTTGATGAGTGGGATGATCCCATACTCATCTTTATCTTTCTGACTTAGTTCACTTAACATAATTCCTTCTAGCTCTGTCCAAGATGGGTCACAGAAGGTGGGTTCATTGTTTTTGATAGCTGCATAGTATTCCATTGTGTATATATACCACAGCTTTCTCAGCCACTCATCTGTTGTTGGGCACCTGGGTTGCTTCCAGGTTTTAGCTATTATGAATTGTGCTGCTATGAACATAGGAGTACACACCTCTTTTTGGTTGGGTGTTATGGAGTCCTTGGGGTATAACCCCAGGAGAGGAATTACTGGATCTTATGGAAGGTCCATGTCTAGCCTTCTGAGATTTTCCAGACTACTCTCCATAGAGGCTGTACCAATTTACATTCCCACCAGCAATGTAAAAGGGTTCCTCTGTCCCCACATCCTCTCCAGCATTTGTTGCTGCTGTCCTTTTTGATGTATGCCTTTCTTACAGGAGTGAGGTGGTATCTTAGTGTTGTCTTAATTTGCTTTTCTCTGACAATCAGTGACCTAGAGAAGTTTTTCATATGTTTGTTAGCCTTTTGGATCTCCTATGAGGTGAATGTTTTGTTCATATCCTCTGCCCATTTTTGGATGGGGTCATTTGCTTTTTTGGTGCTAAGTTTGCTGAGCTCTTTATATATTTTGGTGATTAGTTTTTTGTCTGATGTCTGGCATGTGAAGATCTTCTCCCATTCTGTGAGGGGTCTCTCTGTTTGTTTAATAGTTTCTTTGGATGTGCAGAAGCTTTTCAATTTGATGTAGTCTCATTGGTTTGTTTCTGCTTTAGTCTTCCTTGCAACTGGGTTTGATTCATCAAAGATGTCCTTGAGGTGTATGTGGGAAAGTGTTTTACCAATGTTTTCCTCTAAGTATTTGATTGTTTCTGGTCTGACATCTAGGTCTTTGATCCATTTGGAGTTGATTTTTTTTCTGGTGAGATAAAGTGATACAATTTCATTCTTTTGCATGTTTCAACCTAGTTTTCCCAGCACCATTTATTGAAGAGAGCCTTCTTCTTCCATTTAATCCTTTTGGCCCCCTTATCAAAGATTAGATGCCCATAGGTGTTGGGATTTACTTCTGGGCTTTGAAATCTGTTCCACTGGTCTGTGTGCCTATTTTTGTTCCAGTACCATGCTGTTTTGATGATGATGGCTTTATAATATAGTTTAAGGTCTGGGAGTGTGATGCCTCCATTTCTGTTTCTTTTCCTTAAGATGGCTTTGGCAATTCTAGGTGTTTTCAGGTTCCAGATAAATGATTGTAGTGTTTGTTCTATTCTCTTAAAGAAGCTTAGTGGAACTTTGATGGGTATTGCATTAAATTTGTATCTGGCTCTCGGGAGAATATTCATTTTGATGATATTTATTCTTCCAATCCATGAGCATGGGATATCTTTCCATTTCTTGGTATCAGTTTCTATTTCCTTGAGTAGCGACTCATAGTTTTCAGCATACAAGTCTTTCATTTCTTTGGTCAACTTTATTCCTAGGTATTTGATTGATTTTGCTGAAACAGTAAATGGGAGTGATTTCTGGATCTCTTCTTCTTCAGATTTAGTGTTTGCATAAAGAAATGCCACTGATTTTTGTACATTGATTTTGTAGCCTGATACCTTGCTATATTGCCTAATAACTTCCAGTAATTTTCTGCTGGATTCTTTAGGTCTTTCTATGTATACTATCATATCATCTGCAAATAGTGAGAGCTTGACTTCTTCCCTTCCAATCTGTATCCCTTTGATTTCTTTCTCTTGCCTGATTCCTATGGCAAGAACTTCCAATACTATGTTGAAGAGTAACGGTGACAGTGGACAGCCCTGTCTAGTCCCCGATCTGAGGGGGAATGCTTTCATCTTCTGTCCATTGAGTATGATGTTGGCTGTAGGTTTGCTATATATAGACTCCACTATCTTGAGGAATTTCCCATCTATTCCCATTTTTTGTAGAGTTTTGAGCATGAACGGGTGTTGGATTTTGTCAAAGGCTTTCTCTGCATCTATTGAGATAATCATGTGGTTTTTGGCTTTGCTTTGATTGATGTGGTGAATTACATTGATTGACTCACAGATGTTGAACCAGCCTTGCATTCCTGGGATGAATCCCACTTGGTCATGATGAACAATCTTTTTGATGTGTTGCTGTATCCGGTTGGCCAAGATCTTGTTTAATATTTTGGCATCTATGTTCATCAGAGATATTGGTCTGTAGTTTTCCTTCTTTGTTGTGCCCCTATCAGCTTTTGGTATCAGGGTGATGTTGGCTTCATAAAAGGTGGAAGGGAGTATTCCTGTTTCTTCAGTCTTATGGAATAGCTTAAGAAGTATGGGTATTAACTGTTTCCTGAAAGTTTTGTAGAATTCGTTTGTGAAGCCATCTGGTCCAGGACTTTTGTTGTTGGGGAGATTCTTAATAACGGTTTCAATTTCTTTGTCTGTGATTGGTGCATTTAGATTTTATAGTTCTTCTTGGTTCAGTTTTGGAAGTCCATAGGTTTCTAGGAATTGTTCCATTTCTTCCAGATTCTCTAGCTTGGTGGCATATAGTTCTTTATAGAAGTTTCGGAGGATTCTCTGGATTTCTGTGGTGTCAGTTGTGATATCTCTTGCATCGTTTACAATTCTGTTAATTTGAATCTTCTCTCTTTTTTGTTTGGTGAGTCTGGATAGGGCTTTGTCAATTTTGTTTAATCTTTCAAAGAACCAACATTTGACTTCATTGATCTTTTGTATGGTTCTTTTATTTTGGATGTTTATTTCTGCTCGAACTTTAGTGATTTCTGTCCTTCTGATTGCTTTAGGGTTCCTTTGTTCCTCTTCCTCTAAGTCCTTGAGGTGTGCAGTAAGGTCATTCATTTGAGCTTCTTCTTGGTGTTTAATATGTGATTGTATGGCTATAAGTTTCCCTCTCAGTACTGCTTTAGCTGTGTCCCAAATATTTTGATAGGTTGTGTCTTCATTTTCATTAATTTCCAGGAACATTTGAATTTCCTGTTTGAGTGAGTCTCTGACCCAGTGGTTCTTAAGGATCATGTTGTTTAGTTTCCAAATTCTGTATCTTTTAATAATTCTCCGTTTGTTGTTAAATGTTAGTTTTACTCCACTGTGGTCTGAGAAAATACTTGGGATGATTTCAATGCTCTTGAATTTATTGATGCTGTCTTTGTGGCCTAACATGTGGTCTATCCTTGAGTATGTGTTATGTGGATTTGAAAAGAAGGTGTATTCCAGTTTTTTGGGGTGGAGGAGTCTGAAAATGTCCAAAAGGTCTAGTCTGTCAATCTCTTCATTCAATTCTCTTGTATCTTTATTGGTTCTCTGCTTTGTTGATCTGTCTAAGTGTGAGAGTGGGGTATTGAAGTCTCCCACTATTATTGTATTACTATTGATGTATTTTTGAAATTCTTTCAGTAGATGCTTAATGTATTTAGATGGTCCCTCATTGGGTGCATAGATGTTAATAATTGTTAAGTCTTCTTGGCTGATTGATCCTCTAATCATTATGTAATGTCCTTTCCTATCTTTTATTACTTTATTTAATTTAAAATCTATCGTGTCTGAGATGAGAATGGCTGTTCCTGCCCTTTTTTGTGGTCCGTTAGCCTGTATGATAATTTTCCATCCTTTCACTCTAAGTCTGTGTTTATCTTGTTGTGACAGATGGGATTCTTGCAAGCAGCATATGGTTGGGTTATGTTTTCTGATCCATCCCCCCACCCTGTGCCTTTTGATGGGTGAGTTTAAGCCTTTGACATTTATTGATATTATGGATTTAATGTATTGTAGTGTCATTGTTCTAAAAAAATTTGTTTGCTCTGATATATTGCAAGTATTATAGTGATGTTCTTGTTTATAAGAGGTCTTTTAGTACCTCTTTCAGGGCTGGCTTGGTGATGGTTGCCTCCTTTAACTGTTGTTTATCTAAGAAGGTTTTGATCCCTCCATCTAGTTTGAATGAAAGTCTAGCAGGATATATTATCCTTGGTTGAAACCCTTTTTCATTCAGGGCGATAGATATCTTGCCACTCCCTTCTGGCTTTTAGAGTTTTGAGTGGAGGGTTAAGCGCAGGTGGCTCAAAGCTCAGGGACCAGTGTAAGGATCCCGGTTCAAGCCCCCAGCTCCCACCTGCAGGGGAGTCACTTCACAAGCGGTGAAGAAGGTCTGCAGGTGTCATCTTTCTCTCCCGTCTCTCTGTCTTCCCTTCCTCTCTCCATTTCTCTCTGTCCTATCCAACAACAACAACATCAGCAACAACAATGATGACCACAACAATGTTAAAACAACCAGGGTAACAAAAGGGAATAAATGGCCTCCAGGAGCAGTGGATTCGTGGTGTGGGCACCGAGCCCCGCAATAACCCTGGAGGCAAAAAAAAAAAAAGGTTGTAATCCATCTTAAATAAAAATGTAGAAAATATTGGACTATAACATCTATACCTAAGTATTTTTATAGCTTTTCCTTCTGTTTTCATACATGCACAACTGCAAAGTTTCTAGTTCTTAGTCAGAATTCTTTGAAAGCCACCTAACAAAAAAGCAGAGGCGTCAACTAGATACATGAATTTCACTGTCAGGAACAGTGATTACATATAACCTATGCATTTCTGGTTACTGCTAGTCAGCAAAACTGGTATGAGTCCATCACACATACTTACAAGTGTTGTTATAGGTAAGATCAATGGGAAAATTTCTGTTTTGCTTCAGTGTAAATAATGAGATATCTGTTCTATTAGGAAAGTGTGTGTGTGTGTGTGTGTGTGTGTGTGTGTGTGTGTGTGTGTGTGTCCTATTTTTACTTAGTTGGCTATCATATCCTCTTTTGTCCAGGAGATTGCATCAACAATTTGAAAGCTATAAGGAACAAGTAAGAAAAATAGGGGAAGAAGCACGTCGCTACCAGGGCGAGCACAAAGATGATGCTCCGACTTGTGGAATCTGTCATAAAACAAAGTTTGCTGATGGGTGTGGCCATCTCTGCTCCTACTGCCGAACCAAGTTCTGTGCCCGCTGTGGAGGCAGGGTGTCTCTGCGATCAAACAACGTGAGTGTTTTCCTGAGTGGGTGAGGCTCTTGGACTTGAATGAAAAGCACTATATATGCCTTCCAAGCAGAAGTCACATGCTTTGGGAAGTAGACTAGTGCATAAATGCATACATAATGTGCATATTGCAGTTTAATATGCCCTATCCATTTAGTTCTTTTGTTTTGTTATAAGACTCTTAGTAGAAGAACGGTAGAAATGATTCTAAAAAGATACTTCCCCCAGATGTGTATCTGAATAAATGATTCTCACTCTAAACTGACAGATTACCTCTAAGAATAATTTTATTTTGCTGAAGAATGAAGATACTAAGTATTGATTTGATAGCATAGCTTGCTAACTCTTGAAAGTTGCTATGACTTATTTTTCTTGTATAAATAAAATTTAGTTTTCCCAAGATTTGTTTGAGACTGAACGAATGCAAAGTGCAAAACAAAGCAGGTACCATTAGCTTCAATCCAAGATAGTAATAAAGCAATAATTACTCACAATGAGAGTAATTTTATATGTACTAACACGTTTAATAAATGCAGTACTAAGTTATGTCACAACAATTATTTAGAGTACAGATTTAAACTGTTATGCACAAATAGAATGTTCATATTTGTCATTATTTACATTATTTATATAAATGAATGGAACTACGGTTCTCATACACCCCAAACAGTGTAACAAATGGTATCAAATAGAAACATTCTACTTTTGGATGGGGAAGTGTGGTTCTGGATGTCAAAATACATGTTTATTTTCTTTCTTTCTTTTTTCTTTTTTGCAGTTTTCCCCCTTCTCAATGAGAAGTTATCACCTGATTCATTTTCCATATTTAACTTAAGTAAAAACTACTCTTCTGTTATGCCTAGGCTTCAAATTGCAAATATGCAATTTTGAGTCACTAAAATAGCAATTTAAAAGACTTGATATTTTTATCTATGAAAAACTAAGCTAATTCCAATAAACAAGGAAATATTAAGTATATATCTTTACTGTGTACTTTATTATATCCCCTTTGTTAGTAGAGTAAATCTGTTTCTAAGGGTGTCTATATGAGTTTTATTTGATATGTTTGCAATATAATATAGAATATTTATTATTAATATACACTGAGAATTACCAATGTTTATTTAAATAATTTCTCATATTTTAATGATTTTTCTCTTTTTAAATCTTTTATTTATTCATTTATTTATTATTGGATAGAGACAGAGAGAAATTGAGAGGGGAGAAGGAGCTAGAGAGTGCAAGGAACCCAAATTCAAGCCTGCAGTCCCCACCTGCAGGGGAGAAACTTTGCAAGTGATAAAGCAGTGTTGCAGGTTTCTTTTCTTTCTCTCTCCTTCATTATCTTACCCACTCCTCTCAATCTATCTAGTAAATAAATGAAATAAATAAATACAATTTAATAACAAAATTCTAAAATATTTTTAATCATGGATCAAAATTTTAAAAATATATTTAAAAAACATTTTCCTATTACATTGTACAAATGAAATGTGTCATACAGATAAATGGTTATGAAATAGTTTATCTAAAATGCTTGATATATTACTCTCCTCATTGTTCCTGCAAACATATAGCAATCTTTCTTCTTATAATGGTATGTGTATATATATATATATATACACATTAACAATGATTTAGTAAATTTATTCATATACTTTTATGCATTTAAATACCATTTTGATGACACACTATTAAATATGGTGATGAACTGAAATTTCTAATGGTCTGTATGTAGATTTAATAATTTTAATTTCTAAACACTCCATAAATTATAGTGTTTAACTTTAGTATCTGACATATAGCATAATATTGGTTTATGTGTACTTTAGTAAAATATCAATGATTACCTGGGTGAAAGAATAAACTTTTGCATCTCAAAATAACTATGTTTTATCAGTTTACAGTAACACATAATTGTTTTCTTAAAAAATATATTTGTCAATATATTCATTAATTTTGTTCTTATTGTCTTTTCTCTCTCTTTACTCTGCTTCCTTGGATGCTTTCCCAAAGGAGGACAAAGTGGTTAGAATCTATACTTTCTTTTCTATCATTAGTTAATATAATTCTGTATACATTATTAATGAATGTTTTACTGAATTATCTTTATTTACAATTTTTTTCAATGAGATTGCATGATAGGAAGACCTCATTTCTCATTCTTATGTGGCATCTAGGAATATTTCAGGCTTTTATAGAAGTAGGTAAGTGTGAGAAGTTGAGTTAATGAGATTGATATGTTATTATTTTAGTTATTAGGAGCTCGTTTGTCTTAACTATCAGAGTTTTGATGATGATTCCAGATGATTCCATCGTCCTTTAAGATCAGTTAACTCTAATATACTCTACCTATCTCAGCACTCAGTATAAGCATAAGCAAGTGATTTGAAATTCTATTGACAAGGAAATAATGTACTGTATTAGTAGAGAGAATGAATAAAAAATGTTTATTTTAATGAGAGAGAAAGAAAAAGTCATATATAGAGAGAGACACCAGAGCACTGCTCAGCTCTGGCTTATGGTAGTTGTAGTGATTAAACCTGAGACCTCAGATATTCATGCATGAGAATCTTTTGCATAACCACTAAGCTCTCTCCCCAGCCTGAGAATAAATACAATTAAAAGCAAGAGCTAAACATAAAATGATTTCTCTATAGAGTACAAGTAGCAAATCTGTCATTGAAGTACTTTTTTCCCCTTCTCCCTTATGCATAGAAATCATTTACTATGGAATGGGGAATGACTTTTAACTATTACCAATTATAGAAGTCACAAATGTTGTATTCAGGAAAAGAGGGTACAATTGGAACCTTTAGTCAACCTATCCTTTGTAGACATACTACACTTGTTCATTAAGTGTAGATAATGATTTCCCCAAAAATTCATTATTTCTGAATTATGTGACTCTGTACAATTGACATTTTGGGTTCAATGTATCAACTTAACTGTCTTTGTCCAACTGTTTTAAACATTTAAATGGTGTACTGCAGTGTATAAGTAGCAGGCAAATATTAAACAGAACATTAAATATGTTATTAAACCTGATGCTAATACTAACCTATCAGTTTTTTCTGTGAAAAGGAAACCAAGTTGAAAATGATGCTGAGTGTTTTGTTTCCACTGTCTGCTTATACTATTGGCTTATGATACCATAATTCATGGCATTAAAGTCATAGGTTATGGTGACATAGTAATTTAATGGGAAAAATAACTAGACAAACCTTCAATATCATGAATATTACTATTTGGGATGAGTATACATTTAAAATGAACATACTTTTAAATTGTTTTTTAAAATGTTCCAGCAAATACTAATTATGATACTATATAAACTTGGTGTAAGGGAGTGGGGGGGGTAGCGCAGTGGGTTAAACTCACATGGCATGAAGCACAAGGACCAGCATAAGGATCCTGGTTAGAGCCCGTGGCTCCCCACCTACACTGTGTTCGCTTCACAAGCAGTGAAGCAGGTCTACAGGTGTCTGTCTTTATCTCCCCCTCTCTGTCCTCCCTTCCTCTCTCCATTTCTCTCTGTCCTATCTAACAATGATAACATCAATAATAACAGTAATAACTGCAACAATAAAAGGGCAACAAATGGGAAAATAAATAAATAAATACATATAAAAACAATTTAAAATAAAAAATAAACTTTGTGTAAGACATCAGGTGCTTCTGTCAGACTAGCCAAGGTCATTCCCTCTGACAGTATTCCCTATAATGGGAGGTTATTTCTGCTTACTGTAATCGTGGTTAGTGTAATGAAAATTTAGGTGGACTTTGTGGGAAGATCAGTGAAATACTGATCTTCCCACAAAGTCACATTAAATTGTTTTTCTCACTTTTATTTGAAGACATATATCTACCATTAATTTTAAATGTTATCATAATTTCATTAAAATTATTAATTTACCGGAGTTTTTAATTTTTTTTACAAATCAAGGAAAGTAAAGCCATATTTTATTTTTATGAAAGAGAATGACCATGTATTAAGCAAATTATTTGATTGCAGATTCTTTCTCTAGTTCTTTTGAACTCTTATTGTTGTGGGGGGTAAATAAAATTTCCAAATGTTTGTGGGTATGTGTGTATTTAAGAAGAAAGACAGTTAACAATTAAAAGATGAATAATATTTTTCTAAAGCAATATCCATCTTAATTAATATAATGTTGATTCTACTTTGAAAAGTTAATGGTGATGTATAAATGTACTAAACTACTAGTGCATATGATGTTAAAATCTAAATATAACTAATATGTAAAGATTCCTATATTAAGTAGAGCAAATAGTATTGTGATTATATAGTTTGAAGCCTGGCAGTATTTTAATTAATTAATTAATTGATTAATGTATAAAATGGAAACACTGACAGGAGCATAGGATAAGAGGGGTACAGTTCTCACCACTAGAGTTCCATATCCCATCCCCTCCCCTGATAGCCTTCCTATTCTTTATCCCTCTGGGTGTATGGACCCAAGGTCATTATCCAGTGCAGAAGGTAGAAGGTCTGGCTTCTGTAATTGCTTCCCGCTGAACATGGGCATTAACAGGTCGATCCATACTCCCAGCCTCTCTCTCTTTCCCTAGGGGGCGGGGCTCTGGGGAAGTGGGACTCCAGGACACATTGGTAGGGTCCTCTGTCCAGGGAAGTTCAGCTGGCATCATGATAGCATCTGGAATCTGGTGACTGAAAAAAGTTAACATATAAAGCCATACAAATTGTTGAGTAATCATGAACCTAAAGGCTGGAATATTGCAGGTGAAGATTTGGGGTCTCCGTTTTGGAAATAGCTAGTAGGTCTATTTTAGGTATATTCCAAAGGGCCTATGACTTTATTAGTTTTTCCCTGAGCCTGACATATGCAGGTGGACCCAAGTTATTGTCTGGGGAGATGATGTCGAAGTCATGGCTGGAAAAAGGGCTAGAAAGCTGGATCAACGAAGAGAGTAGCTCTCAAATATGAGAAAAGTGTATAAATATTGTTGACTGTAAACCACATAGATTTGATCTGGGGCCCATATTCAGCTTAGGAGCCTATGTAACGTTTACATCCCTGTAGGTACAAACTAACAGTATTTTATTTTAAATCTTCATGTTTAGTCTAAATAATGTTTAACAGTAAGTTGAAATATTGTACATCTGGTTATTAAGAAAATTACTCTCAACAATAAAACTTTGCAATTGACATTTATAAAATCTTATAGTAGATTATTTTCTATCACTGTAGAGTCCTATAGGTATAAAACCATGATTACTTACCCTATGAAAGCACCTCAATACTCAAGTATATAGAAATACTTCAAAATTTCCACATTCTGCTTAAAAAAAAGACTTTGACTTTGATTTACTATTTATTTGGTGCATATTATTGAATTTAGGCAACTGCTGGAACTTTGCTGTTAGTAAGTCAGTTGAACTGAATTTTCCGAATCAATTTTTTTTTTGATTACCCTTACTTCTTTACAAGTACTTCTTCCTTTGGTGTGTGGATTTATAACTGATTGCTCATAGATTTTCACTTGCTGGGATTAGATAAATCCAATACAATAATCACCATTTTAAAACTGATTTTCATGATTATTGAATTTTACTGCTTTAGGGAAAGGTATCGGGGTTAGGAGTTATTTATGTTTAGCTTGTGATACAATTAAACATATGATTTTATTATTTACCCTTTAGTTATTTGAAAACATGATTGTGTTTTCCTAGACCTTCTTCATTCTCTTTATATAGTCACAGAACTTGTCAAGACTGAATCAGGATGAAACAAAAAGTTGAGCTAACCAAAAACAATAAAGATTTGAAACAGTTATCAAAACTTGGCACAAATATCAATAGAATTTAATTGAGATCTCGAAGCAACTTCTATTTTTTTCTCAATTAATTTTATTTGGGGAAATAGTGGATTTCAGAACAGTTTTTTACACATAGATGTGAATTTTCTTCTCCCTGTGATAGATATCTACCATGTACAGTAAACAGATTCAAGTCCAGTCCCCATTGCAACGAAGGCAACTTTAATGCTGTAGTCTCTTTCACTCTCTTTATGCCTTTCTCTCTCTTTGTTAAAAAAAAAATAAACAAACTAGTGGGATTATGTTAAACTAAGAAATCTCTGCACAACAAAAGTAACTATTACTAATAAAAAGGGGAACCCTTATAAATAGGATACAATTTTTACATGCTACAAATCAAACAAAACTATGTAAAGAGCTCACAAAACTCAGCAACAACAACCATAAATATAGCTCTATTAAAAAAATAGTGATTCAGATGATTAACAGACTTATGAGTAATGTTCAGAGTCAGTTATTATTAGATAAATGCAAAACAGACAATGAATATCATTTTTGATCTGTGCAAATTACATACATTAAAAAAAAACAAACAGAACAAGTGCTGATGAAGATGCAGTTAAAAAAAAAAAAAGTTCCAGTGCTGAACTATGAAAACCTAGATTCTAGAAGTTAACTCTTCCACAGAAAACAAAATATCTCAATGAATTTCATCAGAATACAGCTTGAATGTTTGGTTAAATATGTATATATCACTCTCTGAAGGTTGGTGAAGACACTTTGACAGCAAGAACAGGAGGGGAAGAAAAGAAATATTCAAATGAAAATATGGTACTGTATTGCCAGTGGGTGCTATATTGTCAATTGCTTCAAATATATGCAACAGATTCAAAGAGCTCATGAAAAAATACTCAGGAATCTAATATTTTAAGACAAAAAGAACAACAAGAACTTCAGACTATTGTTTAGAGATATGGAAACCACAGATTCCTGAATAAATCTTATGAGGCTGTCCAGGATAACCAGGGAACTGAATATTGTATGCTAAGTTGTCCCAGCTGTCATAGAAACTATAGTGTATAGAATCAGACTGCCCTATGACTTTGACAGCACAATGAAGTTCTCACTTTCAGGAAGAAGTCTGGGGAGAGCACAAGAAATTCTAGAATTTCCCTCCCATCCCCAATCTCCAGGCTAGGACTCTAAGGGACATGAGGCACCATAATACCCCATCACTTCTTCAACACTCCTCTACCCCCCAAAAAACTCATATGCAGTGTCATGTGTGACCAACAACAGAAACTAAAACAAATGGTTTAAACTAGGAAAACACAAGTTATAGAAAATCAATGTGACAGCCTGATGCTTACTGATATAGATCAAGAGGAGCTATTAGAGTAAGAATTTAGACCTTACATTGTCAGGGAATTTGAAGAAATTCAAAGCCCTCAATTTAATATGGAGGAATAAATTGAGAAATAAATTTATAGTCTCAAAGATTCACCTCATAGGAAAATGGAAAATATGAAATAAAGAGCTGCAGGTTGTGAAGGTCACTTTGAATACATTCCAGTATCAAATAACGAGAAAATGAAATAAGCTTACTCACATAGATGAGAGAAATAGAGGATATGAAACGATCATACTTTTTGGCTTTAGAATAGAAAGTAAATAAAGGTTTAGGAATATTAAAGCTTGCATTGGAAGATCAAATATAAGAACTATATGAGTCTCAAAAGGAGAGAAGAAGGAAGGTACTAGGGACTATCTTCAAAGAAAGAATATCTGCAAATTGTCCAAATGTGGCATATGGTCAGGGTGTAGATATTTAGGAAGCAGAGAAAACACCAATGTTCCTAAATCTAAATAGGCCTCACTGTGAAACTATCAAAATTCAAGGACAAAGAAAACATTTAGCAAGATTCCAAGCAAAAGAAAGTGATGTATGAAGTCACTGATATAGATTGCCTACATTAGACATTTCAGTAGGAACTACAGAGTCCAGAAGAATGTGGGATGTTACATTCAAGATGTTAAAGTCAAAAGCAGGCAACCATGAATACAACCCCCTACAAGACTATCATTTTTTGAAATTTTTATTTATAAAAAGGAAACACTGACAAAACCATAGGACACGAGGGGCACAGTTCCACACAACTCGCACCACCAGAACTCTGCAAAGACTATCATTAATAGATGTTCTCAGAATTCTCCAGACTGTTTTCAATAAGAGCTGGGCCAGTTTATATTCCCACCAGTAGTGCCAAAGTGTTCCTTTTTTCTGTTCATCCTCTCCAAGATTTGTTGTTACTGTCTTTACTAATGTATGACATTCTCTTAGGTATCTAGTGGTATCTAATTGTTTTCTTAATTTACATTTTTCTTATAATCAGTGACTTTAAGTACTTTTTCATGTGTCTTTTGGCCTTCTGGAGCTCTTCCTTGATGAAGTTTCTTTCCATGCCCTCTTCCCTTTTTATGATTTTTTTAAATTGTTGTTTTTTGCTGTTTTTTTTTTTTTATTATTGCTGCTGAATTTATTGGGTTACTTTAGGGGTAATGTTACTTTTGGTAGAAAGGTTTGATTCTTATTATTTCTAGATTTCCAACTTCTAATGACTGGAATTTGTTGCCTGGATCTGTTTTTGTAGCATCTGGAGATAGTCTTGAAGTATCTAAGCAGTACAGAAGTGAGAACATAGTGACTAAAACTGGTAGCTGGTAATTTGCACAGTTAGAAATACATATGCCATCGTGCACAAACATATGGTTTCAAGCTCCTGGCCCCCACCTACAGGAAAGAAGCTTCATGAGCAATGAATCTGGGCTGCAGGTATCTCTAGTTTTTTCTCCCCCTCTCTATTCCTCCTCTTCTATTTCAATTTCTCTTAGGTTAGGCTCAATAGGTTCTCAATAGGTTAGGCTCAATAGGTTCTCAATAGGTTAGGCTCACCTCCTAGGGGAGAGGTAACTGTGGTCTTTGAAGTTGCTGAAGTGGAAGATGTAGAATGTAGTGCTGACATCTTTCTCATTAATCTTTTCATTAGTTTATAAAGTATTTTCTTTTTTAATTTATTTTTTAAGAAAGGAAAAATTAACAAAACCATATAAAGTATTTTCTAATAGACAGCAAGTAAATTTTGTTAACCCAACCTAATAGTCCTTTAGAATGTTGAGTATGTCATTGCACTCTCTCCTTGCCTCTAGAGTTTGTAAAGAGAAATCTGATGAAAGTCTTATAGCTCTCCCTTTGTATGTAGGTTCTTTCCTTTCGCTAGCAGCCAGCAAAAATTTTCATTCTCGTTGACTTTTGATAGTTTTACAATAATGTGTCTTGGTGTTGGTCTTTTTGTATATATAAATTTGGGTGATTGTTCTGCCTCTTAGATGAGAATGTTCTGATGGTTTCCTAAGTGAAAGAAGTTCTCAGCTAAAATTGCTCTGAAAATGGACTCTGGATCTTTGGCCTTTTTCTCCTCTTCAGATATACCTATCACTCTTTCGATTGAGTCTGCAATTTCACAGAGAGTTGCTTCAGTCTTTCTAAACCGTTCTTCTCCCTCATCTTTGAATCGACAGAGTGGCCAAGCTGTATCTTCTGGACTGGAGATTATTTCTTCTGAATGTGTGAATCTATTTGCTAAGCCTTCTTTCTACCTGGGCCTGGGTTGCAGTTAGGGCGTCTTTTATTCTCTGGAGTTCTGACTGAAGTTCTTCTTTCAAGAACTTAGTGATCTCTGTTAGAAGTTCATCTCTATTATAAGTTCATGTCTCATGCGTTTTAATTCCATAGTAATTTTAATCCTTTTTTAATTTCTTGGAGAGCTCTTATAATGAGCTCTGGGTAGTCTGTCTCTGAGAGTCTCTCTAAATCTGTAATTCCTTGGATTTCCTCTGTGTCATTTATGTCTGGCTGATACGGCATAGTTGACTGTTTAATTCTGTTTCTCTGCTTTTGCATTTTTTGTGCTGGTATTGATGGCCAGCAGGTGGTGCTATTGTGATCTCTAGGTTTCTCTTGCTTTGATGACCTGCAGCATGTGGGGTGGGGTGGTTGCTTTGGGTTGTCTTGTGATCACAAATGCCCTGTTTTATGTTCTGTCTTTATCTTGAATTCAGAAGACTAAATCTCCCCAGAGTCAAAGACGGAGAGGTTCTAAGCCCCAGTCTCTTTTCTTCTGACACTAGGAACAATGTTACTTGCATGCTGAGCTTCTTTATTTCTTGCTGTGGTTAAATTTACCATCTGGTTTCATTTCCTTACTCTGGTGCAACATTGCTTCCACCCACCTCTTTTTTTGCTTTTACTACCAAATATATACAATCTTTCTATGTTACAGATTCAACAACACCAGTATACTAGCATGGTTTATACTGTTTTTTTTTTTTTTTTCCAACCTCAGTGTCACATTTCTACATTCCTCCAATATAGGTGTCAGTGTATTTCACACTCCACTATACTTTCATCCTGTTTCAATATAGTGACTTAGAACCACAGCCTCTCCTTAGTACTCCTCCCTCCACTCTTCTGAGTTTCTAAGTATGCTGCAGTAGACTACAGTTCACTGAGGTTTCACACTGTATTGTCTTCCCCCCCCCCATCTGTAGGCATACTTAAGGGATATTTATGTTTCATCATCTATTTCTCTTTGTTTTGTTTCTTAGACCTACTTCTGAATGAGGTCATCTGGACAAATACCAATTTTTCCTCTTTCTGACTTATTTCACTCAGCAAGTAAGAATGAGCAGTGCTAGTAAACTTGCTCTCTATGGAAGATACTAGCCCTTGACTGAGAACTGAGGGAAGGAGGAAGGAAAGGGCGAGTACCTGTTCTTGTATCTACTCAGAATAATAATAATAAATAAAAACCTTCCATTTTGTCTAAATTGAAGAAAAGAAGGCAGTGGATTGTAGCTTAAATGGCAAATGCTAAATATTGTTATGGTAAAATAGTGTAATCTTCAACAAGTGTTTCTCCATTTTCTATGTACTCTTTGGAAATGTTTCATGAACTTTAAATGACTTTAAGTTATTTTTCCCAGTTTGTTTTTAAAGAACACATATACAGAGTTACTCATATCACTATTCTAATTGTTCTTTAAATATATTCTTTTTTTTTTTAATAAATTTTTTTATTTTTGAGAGAGATGCAGAGAGAGAGACACACAGAGAAACAAACACCAAAACACTGCTCAGCTCTGGCTTATGGTGGTGTGGGGGATTGAACCTGGGACTTAGGAGCCTCAGGCATGAGAGTCTGTTTGCATAACCATTATGCTGTCACCCCCCACCCCTAAATATATTCTTGATAGTTCTGTGCTAACATTCATCCAATCACTTATTCATTTACTCATTTTTCTATTCTTCTATTCAATCATAGATTTTCTTTCATGAAGTGTTACATTTAAGTTTTTCTTTTTTATTTACTGTTTTATTTATAAAAAGAAAACATTGACTAAACCATAGGATAAGAGGGGTACAACTTCACACAGTTCCACTACTAGAACCCTGTGTCCTATCCCCCTGATAGTTTTCGTATTTTTTAACCCTCTGTGAGTATGGACCCAAGGTCACTGTGGGATGCAGAAGGTTGAAGGTCTGGCTCCTGTAATTACTTCCCTGCTAAGCATGGGCATTTACAGGTCAATCCATACTCCCAACCTGTCTTTCTCTTTCCCTTGTGGGGAAGGGCTCTGGGGAAGCGAAGCTCTAGGAAACATTGGTGGGTTTGTCTGTCCAGGGAAGTCTGGTTAGCATCATGTTAGCATCTGGAACCTGGTGGCTGCAAATAGAGTTAACATACAAAGCCAAATAAGTTGTTGAACAATCATAGACCTAAAGGCTGGAATAGTGCAGATGAAGAATGGGAGGCTATCCATTTTGTAGATAGCTAGTAAGCATATTTTAGTTATATTCCAAAGGGCCTGTGGTCATACTAGTGGTTTGTTTGTTTGTTTGTTGGCTGAGCTTAAAATCTGATATGCAGGTGCATCCTAATTATTGTCTGGAGAGATGGTATCATGGCTGGCAGAAGGACCAGAAAGCTGAATCAGGGAAGAGAATAGTTCCCAAATATGGGAAAGGTGTATAAATATTGTTGACTATAAACCCTATTTATTTGATGTGATTTGGGGCTCATATTCAGCTTAGGAGCCTATGTGACCTCTGCATTCCTGGAGATCTGAGCTCACACTCTGTGGTCATAAGTAGAAACATTCCAATCTGCCCCAATATCTGGACCTGTCTTCCTCAGGTGTAGCATAGAGTATGTTGTCCATCCTCCCTTTGGAGGATGAAACATTCTCTACCATTGTTGATACAAGTTGAGGGCAAGGTCCTTTGCGGGCCCACAAAGGGGTCTATTGTGTTGTTCTTGATAGAAATGACCCGTAGCAATGGAGAAAGTGATTTATTTGAGGTCTAGGCCCATCATGTGTGTTTGGGAATCTCAGGACTCCCCAAATAGGGCCCCAGCTGATGGGGTGGCCTGATAGTGACTAAAGAGTCACAGTTAACATATGCCAGTCTGTTTCCCTTATTCAGCTTTTGCAGTCCTTGCTTTGATGAGGTTAGCTTTGGAGAGAGTGAGAGAACTGTAATAAGAAGCAGGTGAGGAGGGTATTTAAGTCTAAGTAGACACTATTTCATTATGAACTTTCTACTGACTCACTACAGACTATTGTGTATTTTTACTTTCAGGTATATATTTTGCCCTAATTTATGGATACATGTGAACATATGCTCTATCTCATGGGACCTGGTCTATATCTAGGTTTTGGGACTTTGTTAGGAAGTGAACCTCCTGGAATGGAATTAGAGAATACTATGAAAGGAAAGGTCTCACCCAAGTAATAAGGATGAAGGTTTGACATTCCATGCCTGAAGTCTCTGGACATAGTCTAAAGTGAAGCATGCTGAGGCGGTATTCCTTGTGTTAATTAGATTGGGATCTGCGGATGCAATATCATTTGGTATGAATTGAGAGAAGCATGCAGGAAAGTGCACCCCACCCTAGAGGTTCCAGGACTGGGAATCATAGGCTCTAAAGAGGAAGTGGGAAGTTCCTGCTACTGTAGGGTTAAAGAAAACAATAGATAGTTATTGCTATAATCACATTATTTGGCAATTGGGTTAACTTTGAAAAATCACTTTGTTAGGATTTGCTGTATCATATACAACATCACCATAAATTATGTCCATTGACATTATTTATATATAGCTGTGCCACCAGTTGCTTCTGTTCTCCCTTGTTTAAGCCTTTAAGAGAGTCAAAATAGGGGAATTGGACAGTAGCGCAACGGGTTAAGTGCACATGGCGCAAAGCGCAAGGACCGGCCTAAGGATCCTGGTTCAAGCCCCCGGCTGCCCACCTGCAGGGGAGTCACTTCATAGGTGGTGAAGCAGGTCTGCAGGTGTCTGTCTTTCTCTCCTCTTCTCTGTCTTCTCCTCCTCTCTCCTTTTCTCTCTGTCCTATCCAACAATAACGACAACATCAATAACAACAACAATAATAACTACAATAATAAAAACAAGGGCAAGAAAAAGGGAATAAATATTTATAAAAAAAAGAGAGTCAAAATATCAAAGACTCAGCCTATGTATTAAAAAGACTCAATCTGTGATATAAAAGGTTTGAGACATTAAATTTTCCCCTCTCATATTAATTAGAGATTTATATGACTATGAATTGAAAGGAATGTACATAAACACCATTCCCACCACCAAAAGACTGTGTCCCACCCTAACCCCCCATCCTTCCCACCCACCCCCATCCCCATGAAGCTGAACATCCACACTCACCAAAAAAACTTGGGTTTTACTTTGGTGCCCTACTCCAAATTCAGTCAGATCCTGCTTTGAGTTTCTATTTCTGTTATTCTTTCTCAACTTCTGTTTATGAGTGGGATCATCCCATACTCAACTTATCTTTCTGACTTAGCTCACTTAACATAATTCCTTCTAGTTCCATCCAAGATGGGTCAGAGAAGGTGGGCTCATTGTTCTTAATAGCTGTATAGTATTCTATTGTGTATATATGCCACAGCTTTCTCAGCCACTCATCTGTTGTTGGGCACCTGGATTGCTTACAGGTTATATCTATTACGAATTGTACTGCTATGAACATAGATGTACATATTTCTTTTTGGTTGGGTATTATGGAGTCCTTAGGGTATATCCCTAGGAGAGGGATTACTGGGTCATATGGAAGCTCCTTCTCTAGCCTTGTAAGAGTTCACCAGACTGCTATGCACAGAGGTTGGACCAGTTTACTTTCCCACCAGCAATGCAAAAGGGTTTCTCTGTCCCCACAGCCTCTCCAACATTTGTTGCTGCTGTTCTTTTTGATGTATGCCATTCTCACAGGAGTGAGGTGGTATCTTAATGTTGTCTTTATTTGCATTTCTCTGATAATCAGCGACCTGGAGCAATGTTTCATGTGTTTGTTAGCCTTTTGGATCTCTTCTGTAGTGAATGTTCTGTTCATATCCTCTGCCCATTTTTGGATGGGGTCATTTGCTTTTTTGTTGCTAAGTTTGCTGAGCTCTTTGTATATTTTGGTTATTAGTCTCTTGTCTAATGTATGGAATGTGAAGAATCTTCCATTCTGTGAGGGGTCTCTTTGTGTGATAGTTTCTTTGGTTGTGTAGAAGCTTTTCAATTTGATGTAGTCCCATTGGTTTGTTTCTGCTTTAGTCTTCTTTGCAATTGGGTTTGTTTCATCAAAGATGTCCTTGAGGTTTAGGTGGAAAAGTGTTCCACCAATGTTTTCCTCTAAGTATTTGATAGATTCTGATCTAACATCCAGGTCCTTGATCCATTTGGAGTTGATTTTTGTTTCTGGTGAGATAAGGTGATTCAGTTTCATTCTTCTTCATGTTTCAATCCAGTTTTCCCAGCACCATTAGTTGAAGAGAGCCTCCTTCTTCCATTTAATCCTTTGGGCCCCCTTATCAGAGATTAGATGTCCATAGGTGTGGAGGTTTAGTTTTGGGCTTTCAGTTCTGTTCCACTGGCCTGTGTGCCTATTTTTGTTCCAGTACCAGGCTGTTTTGATGATTATGGCCTTATAATATAGTTTAAGGTCTGGGAGTGTGATGCCTCCATTTCTGTTTCTTTTCCTCAAGATTGTTTTGGCAATTCGAGGTGTTTTCTGGTTCCAGATAAATGATTGTAGTTTTTGTTCTAGTCTCTTCAAGAAGCTTGGTGGAACTTTGATGGGTATCATGTTACATTTGTATATGGCTCTCGGGAGAATATTCATTTTAATGATATTTATTCTTCTGATCCATGAGCATGGGATGTCTTTCCATTTCTTGCTATCATTTTCTATTTCCTTGAATAATGACTCATAGTTTTCAGTATACAAGTCTTTCACTTCTTTGTCGGTTTCATTCCTAGGTATTTTATTGTCTTTTCTGGAACACTGAATGGGATTGAATTCTGGATGTCTCCTTCTTCAGATTTGGTGTTTACATAAAGAAATGCCACTGATTTTTACATTGATTTTGTAGCCTGACACCTTGCTTTATTTCCTAATAACTTCCAATAGTTTTCTGCTAGATTCTTTAGGTTTTGCTATGTATACTATCATATTATCTGCAAATAGTGAGAGCTTGACTTGTATAGACAATTATGCAAATATACTGTCCACTGTAAATTCTAGGGATAGCAAGAGGATAAAGGGAACTAGAGAAGAGAGACACACACAAAGAGAGAGTCCATTTTGAGTCATATTTCTTCCCCAATATAATTCACAAATGAGTATCAGTGAATTCAGAAATAAAAAGATGGAGGAAGGAAGAAAAGAAGACAAGAACAAGAAAAAAGAAGAAAAAAAAGAGCAGTGAAAGGAAAGTTCTTTTTTTTAATTAGCTAGGAGGAGGGAGAAAGGAGAGTGGAGAGAAAAGGTAGGGAGAAACAAGTTCCTCTCACATTGGATAGGACACCCAGTCACCTAGCAATGGAGTAAACAACAGTTAATATTGGTCAGTCTAAAGAAGGAGGGGGCAAAAGAGACACAGGTATATAATGATAGTAATAATAAAGTAGAATAGAATAAAAAATCCTAACAGTCAGTCCCTGTAGCTTGAACTGCTACACATCAGGCAGCCTGAGCAAAGACAGCTAATTGTAAGAAGTATCCAAAAAAAAAAAAAAAAAAAGCCTCCAGGTAGTCTTACCCAGGCAGGGATGGGGTGAGGCTCTGATTGGTCAGGTATTTTGTCACTCAAATAGAGCTCCAGACACTTAGAAAAAAAAAGAGAAGGAAAACAAAAAGGGAAAAGGTTTGGAATAACACCCCTGGTGAGCCAGGAATCTTGGTAAAGAAAATAGTTCAGCAGGGAGCCTGCTAGCAGAGCCTCTCCAGCCCCTGGGGGCTGGTTCTGTGGAGGGATGGGGGTGGAGGGAGGGGTAAGCTTCAGAAATAATCAAAAGATTTCCTTTCTTTTACCCCCTGGCCTCCATTTTCTATCCCAAGTTTTGTCTCATCCTTAGGACCCCTTATTCACCCTCCTGCTGAGTATCCTGCTCAGTATCCTACCCTATCCAGAGAATCCCTGGTCACAAACTTCTGCTTACTGGAGCTCACTCCAGTCATTGCTTAAAAGTCACCATCTTCACATTAAATTTTTTCTTTAAAAGTGAACTCTCAGCTGTTTCAACTAATACAGTTTTGTTTGTGCATGCCAAGTTGCACACTTTTTATTTAGGCTAATATAATAGTTCTCCCCCCCATACAATAGTTCTTATGTTAGCTCATTATATAAATTATTCAAATATGAGTATAAGGTATATTGGTACATAATAATCTTTATAGAATGTTTCATTAGATAAAACAGAATTTCCAAATTCTGTAGTATACAGGATGACAACTGTATACTGAGCTAGTAATTTTTGTTTTATGACTAGGGCTCAATACCTGCACAAGGAATCCACTGCTCCTAGTAGCTGTTTTTTGTTTGTTTTTCTTTGTTTTGATAGAACACTAAGAAATTGAGAGGGGAGAGGGAGCTAGATTGGGGGAGACAGAGAGACACTTGCAGTATTTGCTTCATTGCTCATGAAGCTTCCCTCCTGCAGGAAGGGTTTGTGGTATTGAACCTGGGTCCTTGTGCATGTAATGTGTTTGCCTAACCAGGTACACCAGTGCCCAGTCCCCAAAAAACAATTCTGTCAGCAACACTATTCAAATATTTTTGTACCAAATATTTCTTGTGTCCATTTGATTTCAAGTCACAGACCTGATAAATTCATGACCATTACTCTTAGTCTATAAAAACTGTTTTGGAGTCATCATTAAAGTATGCCAGCCTCCTGCCTTTATTCAACTTTTGCAGTCCTTGCTTTGATAAGGTTAGCTTAGGAGTGAGTGAGGGAAGTGTAATAGGAAGTAGGTGAGGAGGGTAATAAGGGCAAGAGATTAGCATACTTTAACAATGTCTTTTTAGTTACTATCAGGCCACACCATTACCTGGGTCCCTGTTAGAAGAGTCCTGAGATTCCCAAACAGACATGATGAGCCTAGACCTCGAATAAATCCCTCTCTCCATTGTACTGGTCATCTCGATAAGGAACAACAAAATAGACCTATTTGTGGGCACCCATAGGACTTTGCCCTCAACTTGGATCAACAACAGTAGAGAATGTTCCATCCTCCAAGGGAAGAGTGGACAACATACTCTATGCTACACCTGACGAAGATGGGTCAATATTGGAATGTTCCTACTCATGACCACAGAATCTGATCTCAAATCTACAGGGATGCAGAGGCTACATAGGTTCCTAAACTGAATATGGAACCCAGATCACATCAAATTGATGGGGTTTGCAGTCAAAAATATTTATACACCTTTTTCATATTTGGGAGCTACTCTCTTCCCTGACCCAGCTTTCTTGTCCTTTTTCCAGCCATGACATCATCTCCCCACAGAATAACTTGGATCCATCTGCATTTCAGATTTCAGGCTTACAGAGCTCCAGTGGCACAATCGGTTAGCGTGCGGTACTTATACAGATTTCAGGCTCGGGGGGGGGGGGGACTAGTATAGCCACAGGCCCTTTGGAATATAACTAAAACATGCCTACTAACTATCTACAGAATGGAGACCCCCTCCCCAACTCTTCATCTGCACTATTCCAGCCTTTAGGTCCATGATTGGTCAGCAATTTGTTTGGCTTCTAGATGCTAGCATGATGCCAGCCATACTTCCCTGGACAGACAACCCCACCAATGTGTCCTGGAGCACTGATTCCCCAGAACCCCACCCCACTAGGGAAAGACAGAGGCAGGCTAGGATTATGGATTGATCTGTCAACACCCATGTTCAGCAGGGAAGTAATTACAGAAGACAGACCTTCCACCTTCTGCATCCCACAATGACCTTGGGTCCATACTCCCAGAGGGTTAAAGAACAGGAAAGCTATCAGAGGAAGGGATGGGATATGGAGTTCTGGTGGTAGGAATTGTGTTGAGTTGTACCCCTTTTATCCTATCGTTTATAAACAACATGTTATATATTTTATAAATCAATTTTAAAAAACTGTTTTGGAGATACTAAAACATGGTAAAAATATGTTCTGAAAAATCATTAGAGCAAGCAGTCTCACAAATATTTTTTTCTGTCTTTTTTTTTTATTATCCCTAAGATTTCACCACCCTGTTCCTATTTTTTTCACATAGAGACAGAGGCACAGGAAAGGTGGAAAGAAACCACAGCACTGAAGCTTCTTTCAATGTAGTGTGAGATGTGCCTGAACCTGGATCATACACATAACAAAGTAATACACTATTGAACTGAGATAATTTGCCATCCCTACCTATACTTTAAAAACTTTTAACACTTTCTAAATATTTTTGTCACAATTTGAAGTTGAGATCTTAGGTCTTGAGAATCCCTTGCTTTCATACATTCCCTTTCTATGATATTTAATAAATTATTTATTGAGTGGCTTTTAGTATATATGTAGTAGATTACTTTCATAAACTTACACAACAAATATTTTGTTTTCAAAATGTCAATTGATTTGCCGAATGATGGTAGAAAATAACACCATCTAATTTATAGACAACTGGGTTATAGATTTAATTTTCATAAAAATGAATCAAGTGTTTTTAATGACCAATAAAATATTACTGCAGCATATTATATGGGTAAAGTAGAAAACTATTCTTTCATGGAGAATATATTATACTTTTGAACTTTTCAGCTCCTTTTGTCTTTTAGACCACATAGGAGACCAACAGTGCCAGTACTAGGATCTAAAATTTTTGGTTTGTATACAAACTAAACTAGGCACAGTACTCAGAGTGTACACGTGCTTGATGTATTGCTGAAAATTTCTTTTTTTTCCCTTTTGTTGCCCTTGTTGTTTTATTGTTGTAGTTATTATTATTGTTGTCTTCATTGTTGGATAGGACAGAGAGAAATGGAGAGAGATGGGGAAGACAGAGAGGGGGAGAGAAAGATAAACACCTGCAGACCTGCTTACTGCTTGTGAAGCAACTCCCCTGCAGGTGGGGAGCCAGGGTTCGACCGGTCATTATTACATATTCCATTTTGAGTGCTTTGCTTGTATAGCTAGAATAAATACTTCTATGAATATTCAATGATGCATGCACTATTTTATACATACTAAGTACCTACTAAGTACCAATTCATACTTGTTGATAAAATGTGAATGAGAAAAATAACAAATAGGTTCTCTTCAATTCTGACATGTTATATGTCTATGAAATGTTACTCTCAGAAACCTCAGCAAATCCTTCCTAGAAAGTGTTTATTACTCATATCTTTCACAAACACTAGATTACAAAGCCAAATTCCTGTGCAATTTATACCAGAAATTCCACAAAAATCTTAGCATTTACTCATACCATCGTGTCATCCCAACTCAGTTCTTTTTTATTTTTTAAACCTTCCTTGGACCTCACTGTCACACTGAACAATTTGGGAAAACATACAGTACAGTCACCCTACTTGGTCTTTTCTTTCTATTCATCAGAATAGTATGTCTTATTTTTCTTTAATAATTTCTTCTCTTCTTAAAAGTGGTGGGTTATTGACAATGAACTACCATTTTATTTTATCTATGTCTGATTTTTTTCTCTATATTGCTGTATTTTCAGTTCTCAGTGATGAGTAAGGGGTATTAGAGTGAATTACAGAGCTGTGAAAAAAGATATTAGGAGTTATATAAAGTAAATTAAGTTATATAAACATGTTATATATTTTGAATTTATTCTTGTAAAAGAGCAATTTGATTAGTCTGTTTTAAATATCTTTAGATATAAAAAGTCATACAAATATGAAGCTAAAATTTAGCTCCAGGGCACATTGGTGGGATCTTCAGTCCAGGGAAGTCTGGCCGGCATCCTGATGACATCTGGAACCTGGTGATTGAAAAGAGAGTTAACATACAAAGCCAAACAAATTGTTGAGCAATCATGGACCCAAAGCTTGGAATAGTGGAAAGGAAGTGTTACGGGGGTACTTGCTGCAAACTCTAGTGTACTTCTGCTTTCAGGTATATATTTTGCAGTAGTTTATGGATACGTGTGAACATATTCTCTCTCTCACAGAAACTGGTGTATATCTAGGTTTTGGGTCTTTGTTAGAAAGTGAACCACCTGGGATGTAATTAGAGAATACTATGTAAGGAAATGTCTCACCCACGTAATGAAGCTGAAGGGTTGTCATTCCACATGTGAAGTCCCTGGACACAGTCTGAGCTGAAGCATGTTGAGGTGGCAATCGTTGTGTTGATTAGGTTGCGATCGGCAGATGCAATATTATTTGATATGGATTGGGAGAGGCATGCGGGAAAGTGGGCACTATCCAAAGGTTCCAGAGCTGGGGGAAGTAGAGGCTCTATAGTGGAGATGTGAGGTTCCTGCTGTCTTAGGGTTCAAAAAGACAATGGATAGTTAATGTTATCATCACATTATTTGTTAATTGGGTTAACTTTGAAAAGTCCTTTTGTTAAGGTTTGCTGTACAGTACCCAGTATACAGTATCTTGTATATAGCTGTGCTTCTGATCTACTTGGTTGCTTCTGATCTAGGCTTTTGAGAGAGTCCGCACATCAAATACATATCCTATATATTAAGAAGACTCAGTCTGTGTTTTAAAAACCATTGAGTATGATGTTGGCTGTCGGTCTGCTATCTATAGACTCCACTATCTTGAGGAATTTCCCATCTATTCCCATTTTTTGTAGAGTTTTGAGCATGAATGGGTGTTGGATTTTGTCAAAGGCTTTCTCTGCATCTATTGAAAAAATCATGTGGTTTTTGGCTTTGCTTTTATGGATGTGGTGAATGACATTGATTGACTTATGGATGCTTAAGAAGTATGGGTACTAACTGTTTCCTGAAAGTTTTGTAGAATTCATTTGTGAAGCCATCTGGTCCAGGACTTTTGTTGTTGGGGAGATTCTTAATAACGGTTTCAATTTCTTTGTCTGTCATTGGTGCATTTAGATTTTGTAGTTCTTCCTGGTTCAGTTTTGGAAGGGCATATGCTTCTAGGAATTGTTCCATTTCTTCCAGATTTTCTAGCTTGGTGGCATATAGTTCTTCATAGAAGTTTCGCAGGATTCTCTGGATTTCTGTGGTGTCAGTTGTGATATCTCCTCCATCGTTTACAATTCTATTAATTTGAGTCTTCTCTCTTTTTTGTTTGGTGAGTCTGGCTAGGGCTCTGTCAATTTTGTTTAATCTTTCAAAGAACCAACATTTGGCCTCATTGATCTTTTGTATCGTTCTTTTATTTTCAATGTTGTTTATTTCTGCTCTAATTTTAGTGATTTCTGTCCTTCTTGTTGCTTTAGGGTTCCTTTGTTCATCTTCCTCTAAGTCCTTGAGGTGTGCAGTATGGTCGTTCATTTGAGCTTCTTCTTGGTATTTAATATGTGATTGTATGGCTATAAGTTTCCCTCTCAGTACTGCTTTATCTGTGTCCCAAATATTTTGATAGCTTGTGTCTTCATTTTCATTAGTTTCCAGGAACATTTGAATTTCCTGCTTAAGTGACTCTCTGACACAGTGGTTCTTAAGGAGTATGTTGTTTAGTTTCCAAATTCTGTGACTTTTAATAATTTTCTGTTTGTTGTTAAATATTAGTTTTACTCCACTGTGGTCTGAGAAGATACTTGTGATGATTTCGATGCTCTTGAATTTATTGATGCTGTCTTTGTGGCCTAACATGTGGTCTATCCTTGAGTATGTGTTATATGGATTTGTAAAGAATGTGTATTCCGGTTTTTTGGGGTGAAGGACTCTGAAAATGTCCAAGAGGTCTAGTCTGTTAATCTTTTAATTTAATTCTCTTGTATCTTTGTCGATTCTCTCCTTTGTTGATCTCTAAGTGTGAGAGTGGGGTATTGAAGTCTCCCACTATTATTGTATTACTATTGATGTATTTTTGAAATTCTTTCAGTAGGTGCTTGATGTATTTTTTGATGGTCACTCATTGGGTACATAGATGTTAATAATTGTTAAGTCTTCTTGGCTAATTGATCCTCTAATCATTATGTAATGTCCTTGCCTATCTTTTATTACTTTATTTAATTTAAAATCTACCATGTCTGAGATGAGAATGGCTGTTCCTGCCCTTTTTTGTGGTCTGTTAGTCTGTTTGATAGTTTTCCATCCTTTAACTTTAAGTCTGTGTTTATCTTGTTGTGACAGATGGGATTCTTGCAAGCAGCATATGGTTGGGTTATGTTTTCTGATCCATCCCCCAACTCTGTGCCTTTTTATGGGTGAGTTTAAGCCATTGACATTTATTGATATTATGGATTTAATGTATTGTAGTGCCATTGTTCAAAAAAAAATTTGTTTGCTCTGATATATTGCAAGTATTATAGTGATGTTCTTGTTTATAAGAGGTCTTTTAGAACCTCTTTCAGGGCCGGTTTGGTGATGGTTGCGTCCTTTAACTGTTTGTCTAAGAAGGTTTTGATTGCTCCATCTAGTTTGAATGAAAATCTAGCAGGATATATTATCCTTGGTTGAAACCCTTTTTTATTCAGGGCTCGATAGATATCTTGCCATTCTCTTCTGGCATTTAGAGTTTCAGTAGAGAAGTTTGCAGATAACCTTATGGGTTTTCCCCTGTAGGTGACTTTTTGTTTCTCTCTTGCAGCCTTTAGGATCCTTTTTTAATCCTTACTCTTCTCATTGTGACTATGATGTGTCTTGGTGTCTTCAGGTCTGGGTTGAATCTGTTTGGTACTCTCTGGGCCTCTTGAATCTTAATGTCCTTTCTGTTTTCAGGTCTGGGAAGTTTTCTTCTATTATTTCCTCTAGAATGTTTCCTTCCCTTTGCTCTCTTTCTTCCTCTGGCAGGCCAATTATACAAATGTTACTTCTTTTGAGATCATCCCATATTTCTCTGTTATTGTTTTCAGTGTCTCCCAATCTCTTTTTGAGCTCTCTCACCTCTTTCTTTGTTTTCTCTAACTCATCCTCTGTCTGACTAATTCTGTTTTCTGCTTCTGTTAGTTTGCTTTCCCTTGCCTCAGCTTCTTTCCTCAGTTCAGCTATTTCAGCTTTCAGTTCTCTAATTGCCTCAAGATAATCAGTGTTTTGCTTGGGGGTCTCAACTGTTGTTTTCCTTATACTGCCATTCCATTCCTCCAATGTTGTTTTCATTTCTGTGATTAATAATTTTATTATCGCTTGCATACTTTTCTTATCTATGGTTACTTCTGGCTGATTTGTAGTTTCTTCTGGGCTCTTGTCTTCATTCATTGGAGTAGCAGTTTTATTTGGTTTTGATCTACCCATTTTTTTGATTTATGTGTTTCTTATTTTTATGTTCTGTTGTTCTTCAGTTGCTATGTCTTGAGTACAAGCAACACTGTACTAAATACCTTTATGACAAATGAAATCTCCAACCACAGTAATTACAATAGCAACTGAAGCAAGTATTGAAGCAGTTTAATCACTACCAGTTAGCCAAACAATGTCCCCAGTCTGTGAAAAAATAGCAACCAAGTCCAAGTGAAGAAGAAAGAGAAAGGAAAGAAGGGATAACAAGAATAGACAGTTATGCAAATCTACTATCCACTGTGTATTCTAGGGGTATCAAGAGGGGAAAGGGAGGTAAAGCAGAGATACACACATAGAGAGTCCACTCTGAGTCAGATTTCTTCCCCAAAGTAATTCACAAATTCAGAAAGACAAAGAAGAAGGAAGAAATGTATGACAAGATTTAAAAAAAGAGAAACAAGAGAGAGGAAAGAGAAAAGATAAGAAAAAGAGTTGTAATTAAAGAGCACTGAATAGAAAGTTTTTTAATTGATTACTTTATTTTATTTATTTATTTATTTATTTTTAATAGCTAGGAGGAGGAAGAAGGGGAGAGTCTGTAGAGGAGGTAGGAGTAATGAGACAAGTTCCTCTCACAATAGATAAGATTCCCCCTACCCTGGCAATGAAAGATACCCTAAGAGTTAATTCTGGTCAACCTAAAGGGGGGGGGGGAGAGATATGCCTTTATATAATATTAATAATAAGATAGAGCAGGAAAAAAACCCTGTCCCAGATTGCCTCAAGCCTCCTGAGCATAGGCAGCTGATTGTTAAGAAAGAAAAAAAAAACCTCAGGGGGGAGGGGTTGCGCTTCTGGAATAATAATAATTTAAGAGAAAAAAATTTTTCCCTTTCTTTTTACTCTATTGTTTTATATTTATTTTATTTATTTATTCCCTTTTGTTGCCCTTGTTGTTTTATTGTTGTAGTTATTATTGTTGTTGTCATTGTTTAATAGGACAGAGAGAAATGGAGAGAGGAGGGGAAGACAGAGAGGAGAAGAAAAAGATAGACCACCTGTGAAGCGACTCCCTTGCAGGTGGGGAACCGGGGTTTGAACCGGGATCCTTGTGCTGGTCCTTGTGCTTTGCGCCACCTTCGCTTAACCCACTGCACTACAGCCCGACTCCCATTTACTCTATTTTTTAACCCAAATTAAGTTATAGTCACCTCCTTGGTGTCACCACTAGGACCCCTTATTGACTGGCCTACTAAAGGCAGAAAATACTACTGTTTCCAGTCGATGTGGTTGGAGCTCAAGCTACTAGCAGCTTCTCAGTCCACCATCTTCCGGAAACTCCAGCATTTCCTTTTTCTCACTCATAATATACCACCGAACTCTAGCATTTCTGTTCTCCTTTTTCTTGACATTATCCTTAGATATTTTAGATAATGGAGACATCTTTTCCTCCTTTAATCATACTTTCACCGGTCACTACAGCTGTCTATGTCCTTCCAGGTAGCTATATCAAGTTTGCATTCTAGTTGTTCTAGTAAACAGAGAGGAGACCATCAAGAAGGCATTAAACTAGCAGCCAACTTGCAAATCAAACTTTCTTCGCAAGAGTTTATTTTTTACTAAAGTAAGTGTAAGCTGTGTAAGGTATAGTGACCAGTGTGAGTCTACTCTCATAGATACCGCCCTAATTGCAGTATTTCAAGCTTAACAAGTACAAGACTTTACCCTCTAGTGTAACTTATTCTGCAATCCTCCTCATTTTAGCAAATGGCAGCTACATTATTTAGTTTAGGTAATACAGACCAACACCCTTTGAATCCTTTTATCGTTTTTTTCACATCTCATTATTAATCCATCAGGAAATTGTTCTGTTTTCAAAATGTATCCACCACTCCCATTTTTTGCTAATCTAGTCCAAAATGTCATCTGATCTGAATTGTAATATTGGCTACTTCTCTTTTCTGACCCCCCAAATATCCACTTTGCAAATCTAATCACAGGTAAAACAACTCCTTTCCTTTATATGTGTGCATGTGTGCTGTGTATGTGGGGGGGGGGGGGCAGAGCACTGCTTTACCATTTACAATATCCTACTTAATCTTTTCTGTTGTTATTTGTTTAGATATTTTGTTTATTCATTAATGAGAATAGGTGAGATAGAGAACAAATCTTAGCATCATTGTGGTATATGCAATGCCTGGGCTTGAACTCAGGAGCCCATGTTTAAATATCCAGTGCTTTAATCACTGTGACATCAGCTGGTCCAATTCCTTTTTTTTTTTTTTTTTGATCAGAGCACTGCTCAGTTGTTGCTTATGGTAGTTTCAAGGTTTGAACTTGGGACTTGAGAGCCTCAGTGTCTCTCTCTCTCTCTCTCTCTCTCTCTCCCCCTCTCCCCCTCCCACTCCCACTCCCTTCCCCTTTCCTTCCCTCTCCTCTCTCCCTTCCTCCTCACCCTCACCCTTTCCCCCAACCCCCTCCCCTCTCGCTCTCTCATTTGGCTCCAGGGTTCTGTGCCTGCACTAGGAATCCACTGCTCCTGGAGGCTACTTTTTCCCTTTGTTGCCCTTGTTGTTTATTGTTGTTGTTGTTATTGCTGTCTTTGTTGTTGGATAGGACAGAGAGGAATCGAGATAGGAGGGGAAGACACAGAGGGGGAGAGAAAGAAGTGATCCCCCCCCCCCCGGGTGTTAGGGGCTCCAATATGTATCTTTAGGCCTCCTTGCACTTTATGTCATGTGTGCTTTATCTGCTGTGCTACCACCTGGCTCCCAAGCTTGAAAGTCTCTTTGCATAGCCATTATGTTATATACCCTCCCCCATCTTTTGTTTTGTTTTGTTTTCTGCAAGAGCACTGGACATCTCTGGCTTATGGTGGTGTGGGAAATTGAAATGGGGTTTTGGAGCCTCAGGCATGAAAGTTTATTGCATACTTACACTGCTATCTCTCCTGCCTTCTATTTGTTTTTGTCTTTCTTGTTTTTATGTGGTCCCATTTCATACCCAGCTCTTCATGGAGCATGCTCTTTCACTGTGACTTACTTCCCCAAACCCCATTATTTTAAAAGGTAAAATGTACTACATCACATCTCTTCTCAAAGTCATATAGTGAGTTGAATTTTCATTTAAAGTAAAAGTCAAAGCCTTCTAATGAGAGCCCTAACATGAGTTTTATTTTGTATACAACCTCATTATATCCCATCACTTTCCCACTTGCCACTGCATTATGCTTGCTCCTTTCTTCCTGCCCCCAGTTCACACTAAACCAAGAAGCTACCCAGAGGTCCTAGCATAATCCTCTCTTTTCTCTAATTTTCTTCCCATTTTTCACTCTTGAACCTTTTGACTTTTTTGCTCAAATTGTACTTCAACAAAAAAGTCCTCTATAATCACACCTTATATTGTAAGCACTTCTCTAAATGTAGAAAGTATTCTTCCCATTGGCTGTGTTTAATTTTTCTCTATTGTACTTTCTCCTGGGGGATGGGGGGATATCACTGTGTAAAGGGAGGAATTTTTTTTTCTCTGTAGCATTTACAATGTCAGCAACAATGTCTGGCACAGATAATCAATGAGAATTATGTGATTGTATTAGGGTTCTTTAAAGAATCAGAACCAGTGGGGCTGGGCGGTGGTGCACTTGGTTAAGCGCAGATATTACAAAACACAAGGACTGGGCTTTGAGCCCCAGCTCCCTACCTGCAGGGGAGAGGCTTCATGAACAGTGAAGCAGGCCTGCAGGTCCATATTTCTCTCCCTCTCTCTATCTCCCCATCCTCTCTCAATTTCTTTCTGTCCTATCTAAAATTAGAAAGGAAAAAAAAATGGCTACTGGGAGTGGTGGACTTGTAATGCTGCACAGAGCCCCAGCAATAACCCTGGTGGAGAGAGAGAGAGGGAGGGGGGAGAGGGAGAGGATAAGAACTAATAAGATGGATAAATACACAATTTATTGTAAAGAATTGCTTATCTGGTTGTGGAAGGTAAGAAGTTCTATGATCAGCCTTATGCAACCTGGAGACTCAAGAAAGCCAAATGTTATTTTCATCTGGACACATTTTTGCAGGCACACTCAGAAATAATGATTAACCAGATGGCAGGATAACTTCCTGAACAAGTTGGCTTATAACTGAATTTTATTTTATCAAGGTATTGCTATTCCCTGGAATCAGTGTTTCAGGCGGCAAACGCTAGAAGAAGAAGTGTTTCAGGCCAATAGACTTCTAAATACTCCTTATAATAGATACCTAAAAACGAATTTATTTTATATCTTAGAAACTATAAATACAATTTCTTTTGATCTTGACACCTCCAGTTCTTACCGGGTGAAATATAGTAATGAATTCCACCCTTAGTTAGTGCAATGAAAATGGGTATATATTAAATATGCTTGGATATTACAAAATCAAATAAAGTTTTCAGGTAATTTGACATGTGTGGCCAGTGGGCCAGCAAATGGATCACTTTCATAGAGTGCTGCTATAGCATGTATGAGACCCAGATTTAAGTCCTGTCCTCACTGCCTTGAAGGAGGCTTCAGTGTAGTGGTTTCCAACACCCTATCTGCCTTTCTCTATCTAAACAAATCAAACAATGTTCAATTAATTCTATATAAGTAATATTTTGCATAAAAGCTTTTTGATCTCACTTTTGTTCTAAAACACATAAACAAGTACATACAGTATAAAATATTTTAGTATAGAATATTTCATGAAATATTACTATATAAAATATGAAATTTGAGCAATTAACATGATTGTTCTTTAATGCACCTAAAGTGTTTTTAAAGAAAAATGGCCACATTGTTTAAATATATTGTTGAAAATTTTTCTCATTGATGAAGAAGTAGAACATTACAAGGTTAGAGGAAATGAGGGGACTAGAATTTGACTTGTTATAAATTAGAAAGGGTACAGGAATCAAAATATACTTTTACAGCTTTTTTAAATCTACATACCACTTTTTTAATATTTTGAAAAATAAATTGGCTACATTGTTTCGAGGAATTATATCCATTCTAACAGATATACTTGGAGGTAATTTTTTTCTTGTAAGAGTTAAAAAAGTGTGGCCAGAGAAGTTTGATAATTTTTAATGTATCAAAATTCTAACATGATATGGTTAAGAATCCAGGAACATAACTTAGAACTTCTGACTGTAAAAGGTAACACCATGAGGGCCAAGGGGTGGTGCACCTGGCTGAGCACACCTTACAATGCATAAGGACCCGGGTTCTAGCCCCTGGTCCCCACCTGCAGAAGGACAGCCTCATGAACAGTAGTGAAGCAGTGCTGTGAGTGTCTCTCTGTCTTTCTCCCTCCCTATATACCCCTTCACTCTTGATTTCTCTCTGTCTCATGAATAATAAATAAAGTAAATGATTTTAAAAGTAATCTTTTAGCATTAAATTGAAATTAATAAAATTAAGCATTATCTGCTTAATTTCCAAGACAATTTTTTCATATTATGAGTAAGTTCTATTGTTTATAACAGAATATTAAATTTTATTCTTGTGCATGTTTTTAATTCCTTAATTTGGCTCTAATTGTTTGGACTACAAGAGTCATGATTTATTTTCATGGTACTTTACTCAGAATTTATCAATGCTACAGTTAGTCAGCAGTCTGTGAACGTTGAATGTATGCTTTGAATGCATGCTTGAAAACATTCTTTGAATGTTTTTCTTCCTTGGTTAAGGTTGTTTTTCTTTAATTCCAGTGTTTGAAACTCTAAGTTATAATTTTGTATTTTAATGTATCTTTTTCTGAAACAAAACATTAGATGTGTACTTAGTTATCTTGTGTAGAGAGCTATGTCATCTTTGACCTCTGGCCTGACTTTTTCTCTACTTCATAAGGAAGGATATTTGTTTTCCTTCTTCTTCACACAAATCCTTGGGTAGCACTTGAGTTGATAAGAATGAAAAGTTACTGCCTGTGTGTTTTTCTTCTTAATCAAGTCTAAATTTGACCCAACCTCAGTAGTAAAGGACTCATGCATAAAGGATGGGAAGAAACAGATTTTAATGTTCTGGACCACTCATTCATGATTTGTAAGCAATCTAGTTTCCATTTTATGAGTTTTCTTTAACATACACTTCATTGTCCACATAGTTGATTCTTCAGTATAAGCTGGAATAAATTAATTTACTTCATTTCCTGTCTTTGGTAGGCATATTAGTTTGAATGAAAGTTAAGTAGTTATGGGCACTGAGCTCTCTATGTCATACATAATACATTATTGACAAAGATTAGTATTATTAGAAACTTATTTAATCTATTCTTTCAGTTTACTCTTTTATTAGATGAAGCTTATTTTTAGAATATGTGAGAATATGTGACCCAAATACATAATTCATGCAGAATTTTTGCCATCATTTATAAGCCAATTACAATATACAATATAAAGTTGGATCTACTAAAAGATTGTTATAAACATTTGATTGTCTTTAGCCTTGCCAGTTTTAAGTAAGCGATTTTTATACCCATAGATTTTTTGTTACTGCATTAGGAAGTATTTTAGTTAAAAACTGAATAGTATACACTGGTGTAGTGTACATAATAAGTTTTACATGGATTTGTGATTTTAAGACTTTTTGTTGGTGTTATTTCTTTTCACTCTTCCCTCTTTCTCTTTCTCTCTCTCTCTGAAAAGGACAGAGAGAATTTGAGAGGGGAAAGGAATAAAGAAAGAGAGATACTTGCAACACTTGCTTCATGGCTGTTGAAGCTTCTCCCCTGCACATGGGGGCTGGGGAGTTGAACCTGGATCCCCTGCATGTGGTGATGTGTGTGCTTAACTGGGTATGCTACTGCATGACTCCTTTAGGCATTATTGTATTTTAGAAAGCTAAATTTGTATAGTATATTATTCTGTATAACTATCTAGCTATGGTGAATACCTTGTTTATTTTCCGCTTCAACTATAGTTAATGTAATTTAAACTGTAGCCTACAATGCATAATTTTCTATAATTAAGGTTGGAAAAATATCAATATTGGTTCTTGTATTATGATATTTGCTTTTTCTACTAGTATGCCATGCTAAGGATCAGTGATTTGCATATACATGATAATACTGATCAATCTCTCAGCCCATTTACTTTTCCACTAGGGTTATTACCCCCAGGGTTTGGTGCCTATAGAACTCCACTATTCTCAGTAGTCATTGTTGAAAGAAGATGAGAAACAGGGATATATATATATATATATATATATATAGAGAGAGAGAGAGAGACAGAGAGAGAGAGACAGAGAGAGAGAGAGAGAGAGAGAAGTGGAGACACTGTAGCACTGCTCCACCACTCATAAAGCTTCCCTCCTACAGGTGAGGACCAAGGGCTTGAACCTAGGCACTTACACATTATAACATATATACTCTGCTGGATATGCAAACACCAGCACAGTTTTTATTAATCATTTTGAAAGAAAGAGACAGTCACCAGTTTACTGCTCCACCATTCACATTTCTATCTGTTGGTGACTCTATATGATGCTGTATACTGAATCTGGCACCTCACACATGGAAAATGTGAGCTTTACCTGCTGTAATAGATAACTGCCAACTCTTCAAGGTGTTTTCTTTTGAAGCCAAGCTTTGTTTGCATTCATAGAAAACTTAAAAAATATGTTATCTTTATTTAATTCTAATTTATGGCATGAATGAAAATATCATGTTTTAGAACTGGATGTGATTGGGGAGGCAGCTTAGTGTTAGTGTGAATAATTTGTACATGTGAGGGCCTAAAATCTCAGACACTTATTGTATTAAAGTATGTTCTACTCACTTCTTCACTTGCTTTTCTGTCTCTCATTCTCTCATTAAATAAATAAATCTTTTAGAATGAAGAGTTGGACCATATGACTAGGAGGAGTAATCCTTAATGACAGCACACACACATATATAATAGCCATGTATTTTATCTTATGGATTACATTAATCTTCCACTCCTTTTTTTTACATTTTTTATATTTATTTATTTATTTTCCCTTTTGTTGTCCCTGTTGTTTTATACTGTTGTTGTAGTTATTATTAATGTTGTTATTGATGTTGTCATTGTTAGGACAGAGAGAAATGGAGAAAGGAGAAGACAGAGGGGGAGAGAAAGATAGACACCTGCAGACCTGCTTCATCGCTTGTGAAGCAACTCCTCTGCAGTTGGGGAGCCGGGGGCTCGAACTGGGATCCTTAGGCCGATCGTTATGCTTTGCACCACGTGTGCTTAACCCGCTGCACTACCGCCCGACTCCCAGTTTTCCACTCCTATTTAATATACCTTATTGTGATATCAATGAGAGAACAGCATAGGCAATCTAGATTACAGTAAGAACACTAACAAAAGTGAGTAATAAAGAGTATGGATTCACACACAAATCCAAACTACTTTCTTGCAATTGACAAACTCACTTGAATCATCTTTCTCAAGCCTAATATGGAGACAATGCTAGGTGGTCAGTACTAATCATCTATTTTCTACTTAGGTTAGAATGTGGTGATTCTTGTTAGATGACTATTCAAAGTCATAAGATGTATCAATGTATATGTTGTGGGAGGGGGTTGTATCATAACAGAATCTGCAAGTCTAAGATGTCATATAAAATAGATAGATGAGAATTTAATCAAGGGATCATAATCAGAACCAAAGAAAACTGGAAGTAGACTGAAAACAACTTTACTGTGTTCTGTGCATACTGATGTAACACACAATACATTTCCAAGATTTCTCAACCTGGTGATTTTACCGTTTTAAAACCTCTATATATTATATTTTAGATAATTAATTTTCTGAATTTTTCTTCTCTACAGGGGTCATCAAACATCCTCTGTGAAACAAAAGGAAGTAAACATTTTAGTCCTCGTAGACCTTAAAATCTACATGGCAGTACATGCCACTCAAATATACATAAATGAATAATAAATAAATAAATGTATCTGTGATCCAAATAGTTTTACTTATGGCTACTGAAACTTTATACAAATTTCACATAATTCATTATTTTTCTTTGTATATTTTTCTTATCATTAAGGAAATAAAATTGCTATTCTGACTTCTGTAGACTATTCATAAAAAACTGACAGTCAGGATTTGGTTTGTAGGTTATGTGCTGCTGATCCATTCCTTAGATCAAAGGAATATCTTTGTAATCATTAGTTCTAGTCAGCTTTTATTGGGACAGAAAGAGTAATTAGCCTTATTGCATTATTAATTTTACCCTCTATGTCTCTACTTATTAAAATGTGAGTTTATGTGTGTATAATATACACTTTCAATTAACTGGTGAACAATTATGATTCTGTATCAAAGATTTAGCAATCTATCTAGTATAGATAAACATTAATAAGGTACATATTAATAAGGTATATATATTATATACATATACAATTTCATTATGCTCTAGTATACAATGAATTATATAAACTTAAATATATATATACATATATAAGTATGATTATTTTTAATAAATCATGGATTCTCAAATATGCACTCCAGCTGAAGTCCCATTTTAAAACATTTTTTAATTATCTTTATTCATTTATTGGACAGATACAGCCAGAAATCGAGAAGTAAGGGCTTGATAGAGAGGGAGAGAGACAGAGAGACACCTGCAGCCCTGCTTTACCACTTAGAAAGCTTTCCCTCTGCAAGTGGACCTGGGAGGTCAAATTTGGGTCCTTGCACACTGTAACATGCACCCTCAATCAGGTGGGTCACCAAATTCCCCCCTTTTTATTAATAGTAGAAATTATTTCAAGAAACTAGATGTTTAAATTTTTAAAATGACAATATAGTTATCATTTACTTAAAGGTGAATCTTTATATCTAATCTTCAAAACTAATGAGTAAACTAGTGCTATCTATATTTTTATAGATTCTTTTAGTTTATTTATTTATTTATTTATTTATATTTTAGCATGAAATGAAACACAAACCTGTCTCCATGTTCATATGCTCAGTACACTGTTAAATCTCTTGTTTTCATTGTAAATTACTGAAGTGTCATTACAATTAATAAACTGTGATATAGCAATTTAAAATAATGTGGAAATTCTTGGATGTACTTGAAGAGTATAATCTTTTTATAGTTCTTTTTATAGTTACACAGTAGTATAGAATTATGTTTACTTCTTTTAAGTGAGAATGTTACCTTTTCAATAGTGGGAAAAGCTAAAAATGTGTATATTTACAAGCATTTAGAGTTTATTCTTTTCTTTGACTGTCAAGATTAACTTAGATATAATGCCTTTCTAAAGTTAGCATTGCAATATATATTAAATATATTTCAAATTGCTTTCCATTCACATCATTTTGAATGTGAATATACAAAATTCCTTCTCAAAATTCCTTCTTTATATTCTTTTCTTCTAACTTCCTATAATAAAGACAGCAGCTTTTCAGTGCATAAGACCCCATCATCATGATTATTTCTTCTATATACTTTGGTAGTTTACTGATATTAGTGGCTTTACTGTTTTACATATGACTTTGTTAAGAAAAATTAAAAATACATGTCACTTTTAATTTACGAGTTCAACTTCAATATGCCAATTGTGATCTGTACTCGTCTGTGCAACTTCAATCTCCCAAAGAACCTAAATATGTACTATTAATACAATATTTTATGGCTTTATATATTTATTTATTTTCCCAAAGCACTGCTTAGCTCTGGCTTTTATAGTGGTGTGGGGGGTTGAACCAGGGACCTTAAAGCCTCAGACATCAGAATCTCTTTGCATAACCATTATGCTGTTCCCCCCCACCTGCCCTGTACTATTAATACACTGTAAAAGTCCTCCAGTCTTCTACTTCATGTAAATGACCACAAAGACTCTTGGAAGATTCTATGCCATACTTGAAGCATGGGTGTCATTGATGAAGCAGAAGTTCTGTGCTGATGGACCAACTTGATGGCAAATATAATTACAATAATAATAATAATACATTCAACCCAGAAAACTTCATAATGATAGAAAAAGCAGTTTTATTATTGACTAAGCCATAAACCAAAATAGGATATACACAGGAAATTCACTTGGAGATTACAAAATTAGAAGAAATTTTTGTGTAACCAAGGTGATACAATCAATTGTATACTTGCCTTCAAGATCAACAGTAACTAGTCTTAGTAAGTCAACTTGAGCGCATCCTTCATCACATATAGTTCATATTAAATTCTTCTGGTAATCAGTGCTAATTGATTCCTTTTATGCAAAGATAATATAAGCTTCTCATATCATGATTTGCAACTTGGAGTCAGGTGCATGAAACAGACTTCTGTCCTTCCACAGAAACTGAGAGGGGGACACTGTCTACTTAATTTCACTTATGAGAATTATATTCAGGTTCTTAGGAAAGACATCACTCAACCTTAAAGTTGGCAAGAGGTTTCTCTTCCTTTCAATAGAGAAAGGTAAACCACTCTTCAAAATATCTATTCTTACACAGCCTCCCTGCACCTAAGACAACCATCCACTTAATCTTATCACATGCCCCCAGGTATTAACCCACTGCCCTCATTGCTATCCCTAGAGTTGCCAGCTTCCATTCCCCTTCCAGGATTTCTTTCCTAAAATCCATGGTGTGCTTCATTAAAATATTTTTATTATTATCTTTATTAAATGGATAGAGGCAACCAGAAATCAAAGAGGAAGGGAGTGATAAAAAGGGAAAGAGGCAGAGACACCTGCAACAACGTTTCACTACTTCCAAAAGCTTTCCCCCTGCATGTGGGTATCTGAGGGCTGAAATTGGTCTTGGTCTTTGTGCATTGTAACATGCGTTCAATCAAGAGTGCATCACCTGGCTCCTTGCTTTTTCACTTTACAAAATGAACAGCTCTTCAATGGAGAAAAGGGAATAGATAATTTGACTTTAAATATGGCTAGAGAATTTGGAGCAAAAAAATCACAAGTTAAAATCATGACATATTGCTTTTCCACCACTCCACTATCATTTTTCTTCTTGAATAATGTTTAATGGAACAAAATGGACGATATTCTATTAATTGCAAGTTTGTGTATTTCTCTCTGTGAATGTTCCTGGATTCTTTGCTTCTGTAATCATAGAACTATATATATTATTGAGGTGTTTGTTTCCTTGGTGGCAATAATTTTCTCATTTTAATATTCCCTATTTGCATATAAAAATTTCAGATCATTTTATGGCATTAGATTAATTCATCAGGGTCTATGCCACAGCATAACTGCTGCTACTAAAAATTACTGCCATTGAAAAAGTCCAGAAGTGTTTTCTTTATGTTTTAAGTTTCTCCAGAATAAGTTAAGCTTACTATTGGCAAATTCACATATATTTTTGGTTAAAGAACCATTTATCGGGAGTTGGGCGGTAGCACAGTGGGTTAAGTGCACATGGCGTAAAGCACAAGGACTGACATAAGGATCCCAGTTCGAGCCCCCAGCTCCCCACCTGCAGGGTAGTTGCTTCACAGGCAATATAGCAGGTCTGCAGGTATCTATCTTTATCTCCCTCTCTCTGTCTTCCCCTCCTCTCTGCATTTTTCTCTGTCCTATCCAACAACGACAACATAGATAACTACAACAATAAAACAAGGGAAACAAAAGGGAAATGAATAAAGTCTTTGAAAAAAAGAACCATTTATGTTTATTTGTACTCATAAGTATTTGTGTAATATCATACTATTTCCTAACACCCTCAGGAGGATATAATATGAATAAGAGTTTACAAATGATCTCTTAATTCACTGTGTAATAGAACAGATGACAACTTTCATTTAGCCCAAGAAATAGTCTTTTTATTGAGATGTGGCAGCAGTACTTTGAATTTTTGAGCTAGATCATTTTACCTTTGGAGCTGTCATGATTTGAAGCCCTTTAACCTGAAAAACAAAGGCAAAGATTCTGTAATCTGGTTATCTACCTTATAAAATGGAAATAACAGTGCAATAACTACTATTCAAAGCTAAAATATAGGTAAAAAATAGGAAAGCCACATTTTTAGCATTGGAAAAGTATATGTAAGTTTTATTCTTTTCATGTATTCATCATAAGACTTGATTCTTAAGAATACCAAAGTCGCAAGGACCGGTGTAAGGATCCCGGTTCGAGCCCCCAGCTTCCCACCTCAGCGGGATCGTATCACGGATGGTGAAGCAGGTCTGAAGGTGTCTATCTCTCTCTCCCTCTCTGTCTTCCCCTCCTCTCTCCATTTCTCTCTGTCCTATTCAACAATGACAGCAATAATAACAACAACAAACAAAAATAACGATAAACAACAAGGGCGACAAAAGGGAAAAATGTCCTCCAGGAGCAGTGGTGTAGGCACCGCCATCCCCAGCAATAACCCCATAAGCAAAAAAAAAAAAAAAAAAAAAGGATACCAAAGTCAAGGTGTGCATTTTGTGCATTTCAGTACTACTCATCTAATATATTTGAACCTCCACTTGAGGCTTTTTTCTCTTAAAGTTCATTAAATTATATTTATTTTATTCATTGCAAACTGCTGAAAAGTTAAAATAAAGGGGCATCTCTGTTACCTTGTAGTATCAATAGAAATGCATTAAACCAAGATTTTATGACACTTTACCCATATTGCCTCAGGAAGTATGTGTGAATTGTAATAAGCAAAATGTAACCTGGATACTCATGGTGAAATGCTAGATTGTAAGTTATAATGGTTCTTGTTCAGATATCATGTGACTTTTCTATGATTTATACTTTACAAATTTTCCCTTCTGCTTATATTACCTTATGATGAGAACATTTTGAATATTACTAATAAAAATATAAAGACATAATATTTCAGCAAGTTGGTTTTAGTTACTAGGAACTTCTGCAGATTTTATTTTCATTGGCCTAGAAGAAACATCCTCATTATTTTTTAATCTTGGTCTGTGTTTTGAATTACGTTTTTTTCTCTGCATGTAGCAATTTATTGTCAATCTAATCTCTCTGACCGGGTGATTATTTCAGAAGCTTTATTACTTAATGTGCTTGAATGACATTTACTTTTATGTATGAACATCCCAAGCTACATTTTCCTGAATTTATTATTTTCTACATCAGCTTTATTTTCCAGAGGAAAAAATGAATTTTACTTTATTCATATATTCATTCCATTGCAGTAAGGTATGATTAGTTTTAAATCAATATTTTATCAATGCTACTGCAGCAGTTAAGCGTAAATTGTGTATACTCCATATTCATTTTTAAAATAAGATATCAAGGTAGAGCCTGATTATGGAAGTAGGTCATAATGATGGATAATCTTCTTAGAGACATGTGTTTTGGGGATATTGTGCTGTTTGATCCTCTAAATTCTCTTAAAGCAATATAAACATGCTTTTGCTACTGTACATTTTTTAATCTTAGTGCTTTCATTATGTTATTATTTTCTCTACAAACGGCATTTGTTGTGCACATATTGGAACATACACATGGTACTATTTATCTTGTGGGGACAAAATTCTACCCCAAGACCAATGGTCAAATGAATTTTTTATATTATACAATTTTACATTCCTTAAGGACAACATACTCTAGTACTGGAAAAGATAATTTAAAAGCCCATAAAAATAAACTCATGAGATCAGATTTTTTTTTTAATATTTTATTTTATTTATTTATTCCCTTTTGTTGCCCTTGTTGTTTTATTGTTGTAGTTATTATTGTTGTTGTCGTCGTTGTTGGATAGGACAGAGAGAAACAGAGAGAGGAGGGGAAGACAGAGGGGGAGAGAAAGATAGACACCTGCAGACCTGCTTCACCGCCTGTGAAGCGACTCCCCTGCAGGTGGGGAGCCGGGGTTCGAACCGGGATCCTTATGCCGGTCCTTGTGCTTTGCGCCACCTGCGCTTAACCCGCTGTGCTATAGCCCGACTCCCCATGAGATCATATTTTTTTCAGATCAAAAAACACTAGCAAAATATTTTCAATTTAATTTAATTTAATTTATAAAAAGGAAACATTGACAGAACCATAGGATAAGAGGGGTACAACTCAACACAATTCCCATGACCAGAACTCCGTATCCCATCCCCTCCCTTGATAGGTTTGCTATTCTTTAACCTTCTGGGAGTATCGACCCAAGGTCATTGTGGGATGCAGAAGGTGGAAGGTCTGGCTTCTGTAATTGCTTCCCTGCTGAACATGGGTGTTGACAGATCAATCCATAATCTCAGTCTGCCTCTCTCTTTCCCTAGTGGGACAAGGTTCTGGGGAATTGGAGCTCCAGTACACATTGGTGAAGTTGTCTGTCCAGGGAAGTATGGTTGGGATCCTGCTAGCATCTGGAACCTGGTGGCTGAAAAGAGATTTAACATATGAA
>NC_080165.1:73159591-73234591 GCF_950295315.1 Erinaceus europaeus | reverse complement strand
ATGGATACGTGTGCACATACGCTCTCTCTCACAGAAACTGGTATATGTCTAGGTTATGGGACTTTGTTAGAAAGTGAACTACCTGAGATGAAATTAGAGTGTACTATAAAAGGAAAGGTCTCACCCGAGTAATGAAGCTGAAGGGTTGTCACTCCACACGTGAAGTCTCTGGATACACTCTGAGGTGAAGCATGTTGAGATGGCAATCGTTACTTTGGTTAGGTTGTGATCGGCGGATGCAATATTATTTGGTATGGAATGGGAGAAGCATACGGGAAAGTGAGCCCTATCCAAGGGTGCCAGGACTGGGGGAAGTAGGGGCTCTATAGTGAAGATGTGAGGTTCCTGCTGTCTTAGGGTTCAAAAAGACAATCAATAGTTAATATTACCCACACATTATTTGTTAATTGGGTTAACTTTGAAAAGTCCCTTTGTTATGGTTTGCTGTACAGTACCCAGTATCTTGTATATAGCTGTGCTATTGGAAGCTTCTAATCTACTTGGTCTAGGCTTTTGAGAGAGTCCGCATATCAAATACGTAGCCTATCTATTAAAAAGATTCAGTTTGTCTTTTGAGAACCTTTGAGACATACAATTGATTTCCCCCTCTCATATTAATTAACTACTGATTTATATGACTACATTTTGCTAGGAGTGTACATAAACACCATTCCCATCACCAAAGGACCGTGACCCATCCCTCCCGCCCATTCCCACCCCCCACTGGCCCAGGAAGCTACATGTCTACTCCTCACCACTGGGTTTTTACTTTGGTGCCCTACTTACAATTTGATCAGGTCCTGCTTTTAGTTTCCCTTTCAAATCTTCTAAGTCAGCTTCTGTTGATGAGTGGGATCATCCCATACTCATCTTTAACTTTCTGACTTAGTCCACTTAACATAATTCCTTCTAGCTCTGTCCAAGATGGGTCAGAGAAGGTGAGTTCATTGTTCTTGATAGCTGCATAGTATTCCATTGTGTATATATACCACAGCTTTCTCAGCCATTCATCTGTTGTTGGGCACCTGGGTTGCTTCCAGGTTTTAGCTATTATGAATTGTGCTGCTATGAACATAGGAGTACACACCTCTTTTTGGTTGGGTGTTATGGAGTCCTTGGGGTATAACCCCAGGAGAGGAATTATTGGGTCATATGGAAGGTCCATGTCTAGCCTTCTGAGGGTTTTCCAGACTGCTCTCCACAGAGGCTGTACCAATTTACATTCCCACCAGCAATGTAAAAGGGTTCCTCTGTCCCCACATCCTCTCCAGCATTTGTTGCTGCTGTCCTTTTTGATGTATGCCATTCTTACAGGAGTGAGGTGGTATCTTAGTGTTGTCTTAATTTGCATTTCTCTGACAATCAGTGACCTAGAGCAGTTTTTCATATGTTTGTTAGCCTTTTGGATCTCCTCTGTGGTGAGTGTTTTGTTCATTTCCTCTGCCCATTTTTGGATGGGGTCATTTGCTTTTTTGTGGCTAAGTTTGCTGAGCTCTTTATATATTTTGGTGATTAGTTTCTTGTCTGATGTCTGGCATGTAAAGATCTTCTCCCATTCTGTGAGGGGTCTCTCTGTTTGTTTAATAGTTTCTTTGGATGTGCAGAAGCTTTTCAATTTGATGTAGTCCCATTGGTTTGTTTCTGCTTTGGTCTTCCTTGCAATTGGGTTTGATTCATCGAAGATATCCTTGAGGTGTAGATGGGAAAGTGTTTTACCAATGTTTTCCTCTAAGTATTTGATTGTTTCTGGTCTGACATCTAGGTCTTTGATCCATTTGGAGTTGATTTTTGTTTCTGGTGAGATAAAGTAGTTCAATTTCATTCTTCTGCATGTTTCAACCCAGTTTTCCCAGCACCATTTATTGAAGAGAGCCTCCTTCTTCCATTTAATCCTTTGGGCCCCCTTATCAAAGATTAGATGCCCATAGGTGTTGGGATTTACTTCTGGGCTTTCAATTCTGTTCCACTGGTCTGTGTGCCTATTTTTGTTCCAGTACCATGCTGTTTTGATGATGATGGCTTTATAATATAGTTTAAGGTCTGGGAGTGTGATGCCTCCATTTCTGTTTCTTTTCCTCAAGATGGTTTTGGCAATTCTAGGTGTTTTCAGGTTCCAGATAAATGATTGTAGTGTTTGTTCTATTCTCTTAAAGAAGCTTGGTGGAACTTTGATGGGTATTGCATTAAATTTGTATATGGCTCTGGGGAGAATGTTCATTTTGATGATATTTATTCTTCCAATCCATGAGCATGGGATATCTTTCCATTTCTTGGTATCAGTTTCTATCTCCTTGAGTAGCGACTCATAGTTTTCAGCATACAAGTCTTTCACTTCTTTGGTCAACTTTATTCCTAGGTATTTGATTGATTTTGCTGAAACAGTGAATGGGAGTGATTTCTGGATGTCTTCTTCTTCAGATTTAGTGTTTGCATAAAGAAATGCCACTGATTTTTGTACATTGATTTTGTAGCCTGATACCTTGCTATATTGCCTAACAACTTCCAGTAATTTTCTACTGGATTCTTTAGGTCTTTCTATGTATACTATCATATCATCTGCAAATAGTGAGAGCTTGACTTCTTCCCTTCCAATCTGTATCCCTTTGATTTCTTTCTCTTGCCTGATTGCTATGGCAAGAACTTCCAATACTATGTTGAAGAGTAACGGTGACAGTGGGCAGCCCTGTCTAGTCCCTGATCTGAGGGGGAATGCTTTCAGCTTCTCTCCATTGAGTATGATGTTGGCTGTAGGTTTGCTATATATAGACTCCACTATCTTGAGGAATTTCCCATCTATTCCCATTTTTTGTAGAGTTTTGAGCATGAATGGGTGTTGGATTTTGTCAAAGGCTTTCTCTGCATCTATTGAGATAATCATGTGGTTTTTGGCTTTGCTTTTATTGATGTGATGAATGACATTGATTGATTTACGGATGTTGAACCAGCCTTGCATTCCTGGAATGAATCCCACTTGGTCATGATGAACAATCTTTTTGATGTGTTGCTGTATCCGGTTGGCCAAGATCTTGTTTAATATTTTGGCATCTATGTTCATCAGAGATATTGGTCTGTAGTTTTCCTTTTTTGTTCTGTCCCTATCAGCTTTTGGTATCAGGGTGATGTTGGCTTCATAAAAGGTGGAAGGGAGTATTCCTGTTTCTTCAATCTTATGGAATAGCTTAAGAAGTATGGGTATTAACTGTTTCCTGAAAGTTTTGTAGAATTCGTTTGTGAAGCCATCAGGTCCAGGACTTTTGTTGTTGGGGAGATTCTTAATAACGGTTTCAATTTCTTTGTCTGTGATTGGTGCATTTAGATTTTGTAGTTCTTCTTGGTTCAGTTTTGGAAGTGCATAGGTTTCTAGGAATTGTTCCATTTCTTCCAGATTCTCTAGCTTGGTGGCATATAGTTCTTTATAGAAGTTTCGCAGAATTCTCTGGATTTCTGTGGTGTCAGTTGTGATATCTCCTGTATCGTTGACAATTCTATTAATTTGAGTCTTCTCTCTTTTTTGTTTGGTGAGTCTGGCTAGGGGTTTGTCAATTTTGTTTAATCTTTCAAAGAACCAACATTTGGCTTCATTGATCTTTTGTATGGTTCTTTTATTTTCGATGTTGTTTATTTCTGCTCTAACTTTAGTGATTTCTGTCCTTCTGGTTGCTTTAGGGTTCCTTTGTTCCTCTTCCTCTAAGTCCTTGAGGTGTGTAGTAAGTTCGTTCATTTGGGCTTCTTCTTGGTGTTTAATATGTGATTGTATAGCTATAAGTTTCCCTCTCAGTACTGCTTTAGCTGTGTCCCAAATATTTTGATAGGTTGTGTCTTCATTTTCATTAGTTTCCAGGAACATTTGAATTTCCTGTTTGAGTGAGTGTCTGACCCAGTGGTTCTTAAGGAGCGTGTTGTTTAGTTTCCAAATTCTATGTCTTTTAATAATTTTCCGTTTGTTGTTAAAAGTTAGTTTTACTCCACTGTGGTCTGAGAAGATACTTGGGATGATTTCAATGCTCTTGAATTTATTGATGCTGTCTTTGTGGCCTAACATGTGGTCTATCCTTGAGTATGTGTTATGTGGATTTGAAAAGAAGGTGTATTCCAGTTTTTTGGGGTGGAGGAGTCTGAAAATGTCCAAGAGGTCTAGTCTGTCAATCTCTTCATTCAATTCTCTTATATCTTTATTGGTTCTCTTCTTTGTTGATCTGTCTAAGTGTGAGAGTGGGGTATTGAAGTCTCCCACTATTATTGTATTACTATTGATGTATTTTTGAAATTGTTTCAATAGGTGTTTAATGTATTTAGATGGTCCCTCGTTGGGTGCATAGATGTTAATAATTGTTAAGTCTTCTTGGCTGATTGATCCTCTTATCATTATGTAATGTCCTTGCCTATCTTTTATTACTTTATTTAATTTAAAATCTATCGTGTCTGAGATGAGAATGGCTGTTCCTGCCCTTTTTTGTGGACCGTTAGCCTGTATGATAGTTTTCCATCCTTTCACTTTAAGTCTGTGTTTATCTTGTTGTGACAGATGTGATTCTTGCAAGCAGCATATGGTTGGGTTATGTTTTCTGATCCATCCCCCCACCCTGTGCCTTTTGATGGGTGAGTTTAAGCCATTGACATTTATTGATATTATGGATTTAATGTATTGTAGTGCCATTGTTCTAAGAAACAATTTGTTTGCTCTGATATATTACAAGTATTATAGTGATGTTCTTGTTTATAAGAGGTCTTTTAATACCTCTTTCAGGGCCGGCTTGGTGATAGTTGCCTCCTTTAACTGTTGTTTGTCTAAGAAGGTTTTGATCCCTCCATCTAGCTTGAATGAAAGTCTAGCAGGATATATAATCCTTGGTTGAAATCCTTTTTCATTCAGGGCTCGATAGATATCTTGCCACTCCCTTCTGGCTTTTAGAGTTTGAGTTGAAAAATCTGCAGAAAGTCTTATGGGTTTTCCCCTGTATGTGACTTTTTGTTTCTCTCTTGCAGCCTTTAGGATCCTTTCTTTATCCTTACTTCTTCTCATTGTGACTATGATGTGTCTTGGTGTTTTCAGGTCTGGGTTGATTCTGTTTGGTACTCTCTGGGCCTCTTGCACCTTGATATCCTTTCTGTTATTCAGGTCTGGGAAATTTTCTTGTATTATTTCCTCTAGGATGTTTGCTTCCCCTTCCTCTCTTTCTTCCTCTGGCAGGCCAATTATACGAATGTTACTTCTTTTGAGATCATCCCATATGTCTCTGTTGTTGTTTTCAGTGTCTCTCAATCTCTTTTTAAGCTCTTTCACCTCTTTCTTAGTTTTCTCTAACTCATCCTCTGTCTGACTAATTCTGTTTTCTGCTTCTGTTAGTCTGCTTTCCCTTGCCTCAGCTTCTTTCTTCATTACAGCTATTTCAGCTTTCAGTTCTCTAATTGTCTCAAGATAATCAGTATTTTCCTTGGGGGTCTCAACTGTTGTTTCCCTAATACTGCCATTTCTTTCCTCCAATGTTGTTTTCATTTCTGTGATTAATAAGTTTATTATTGCTTGCATACTTTTCTTATCTATGGTTACTTCTGACTGATTTGTGGTTTCTTCTGGGCTCTTGTCTTCATTCATTGGGGTAGCAGTTTTATTTGTTTTTAATCTACCCATTTTTTTTTTAATTTATGTGTTTCTCTCTTTTTTTTTTTTTTTTTAATGTTCTGTTGTTTCTCAGTTGTTGTGTTTTGAGCACAAGTAACACTGTACTAAATACCTTTATGACAATTGCACTCACCAACCTCCGGAATAACCGTAGCAACTGAAGTAAGTATTGAAGGAGTTTAATCGTTACCAGTTAGCCAAACAATTTCTCCAGTCCGTGAAAAAATAGTAACCAAATCCCAGTGAAGAAAGAGAAAAGGAAGAGAGGATAGCAAGAATAGACAGTTATGCAAATCTACTATCCAGTGTATATTCTAAGGGTAACAAGAGTGTAAAGGGAACTAGAGCAGAGATACACACATAGAGAGTCCACTCTGGGTCAGATTTCTTCCCCAAAGTAATTCAGAAATTCAGAAAGGCAAAGAAGAAAGAAGTGTATGACAAGATTAAAAAAAAAAAAAAAAAAAAAAAAAAAAAGAAAAAAAAAGAGAGAGATTGAGAGAGATAAGAGAGAGAAAAGGGAGAAGATAGGAAGAAGAGTTGTAATTAAAGAGCAGTGCGAGGAACTTCCCAAATGTGTATCAGTGAATTAAAAAAAAAAAAAAAAAAAAAAGGAAAAAGGAAAAAAAAAAAAAAAAAACAAAAACCCTGTTTGGTGGTATGGGGTATCCTGCTAGTAGCTGGTCCCAGGCACTGCTTATGGGGGGAGGGGGGGCGGCGGGAAGGATGTATGCTTGAAAATTAAAAGGAAGAAAAAAGAATTTTTTCCCCTACTCTAATTCTTAACCCAAATTAAGTTATAGAAACATCCTTGGTATGACCGTTATGGCCCCTTATTGGATGGCCTGCTAAAGGCAGAAAATCCTATTGTTTACACGAGATGTGTCCGGAGCTCAAAGGCTAACCGCTTCTGCTTCTCCGGGCGCCATCTTCCGGGAAACCCCGCCCTCCAGACTTTTTTAAAGGATTTCTCAAAAATGAACACTAGCTCCAAGTCCTTTGATCCAATGAGAGCTATACTCAAGAAGTCTTTGGATCCACCCTCAGGGTCGCGGTGGACCCTGGCAACTCCCAAGAGGCAGCCCCCGAGCTAAAGTGCTCTCTCCGGGTCCTCTGCCCGCCGCGCTCTGCAACCGGCGGAGGAGCCGCCTTCCCGGGCGGGCGGAGGACAATGCCCGGCGCACTTGCCTTGCCTGGCGCCGCCTGGGAATTCTGGAGCCCCGCTAGTCCGTGTCACCTTTGCTCTAATTGTTAACCCAAATTAAACTGTAATAACTTCTTTGGTGCCCTCCCCCTTATTGACTGGCCTGCTAAAGGCAGAAAATCCTACCTTTGCCGGCGATGCTATCAGAGCACTCGCTGTTAAGCGACTTCTCAGGCCGTCGCCATCTTACCTCCCTCTGGTGGGCCCCGGATTCATTATTCTTAATAGCTGAGTAGTATTCTATTGTATTCCACTATATATATATATATATATATATATATATATATATATATATATATACCACATCTTTCTCAGCAATTCATCTGTTGTTGGGCCCCTGGGTAGTGCTCTCACACATACATACATACACACATACATACATACATACATACATACATACATATATAATTAATGTAGAAGAGCTATTTATTACTATGGGGAATTATATCTCCTTTGCAGTGTTGTGGAGCAACTCTCTGCTTGGACCTGGAATATGAGCTTCATAAGCACCACTAATCAATAGCTGCACATTTTTATAGTATGATGAAAGGGAAAAAGAGAGAAAAAAAGAGGAAGAAAGAAAGAAAGAGAAATAAGGAAAGAGAAAGAAAGAAAGAGGGGGGAGGGAGGGAGGAAGGAAGGAATGAATGAACAAAGGGCTGAAGGGCAAACACAGGGTGAAACTTGGACTGCGGATGGGGTCCTGAACCCAAGAAAAGACTCTGGGGAAGGTTCTGAAAAGGGAGGGTTGGGCAGGGGTGTTGGGGTTCCTAGCTTGGCTGTGAGAGTATCTTGCAGATACCCATCATTATGTGGAGCTGGAAAATGGTGCCCAACCATTAACCCCACCACTACCACCCCCAATAAAATAAAATAAAAAGAAAATCTGGTGCATTAGATATGCACTATCTCTCTGACACTCATTGTGATTTCTTAAGGGTTTATTCTACTATTTCTTTTTAGAATAAATGAATAACCTGATTAAATAATAGATAAGTAACTGTGTTGTGAGCCTGTTGCACTAGTACTTAAAAATAGGCAGGAAACCAGGTGGTGGCTCAGCTGGTAAAGTGTACAAATTTACCTTGCACAAGGACCCAAGTTCCTGCCACCTGTTCCCACCTATGTAAGGAAAGGTTTATATATATATGTTAGTTTCTTTTTTCTTTTTTTTAAATATTTACTTTGCTCAGGGTTTGCAGTAAGTCTTATAATTTTTGTCATGATGTCACTGATTAGTGTCTTCATGAATTCTGTGACAAATTCTCTAGATTGGATAATTTTAACCATCTATATTTATTTTTTACAGTTTTGGAGACTGAAAGTCCAAAGTAAAAAAGTGTTCATAGATTTAGTGCTTGGTAAAAGTTCTCTTTCTGGTTTATAGATGGCTATCTTCTCACTATATCCTCTTATATTCAGGAGAGAGGGGAAAGAGAGAGAGAGGCCTAGTCTAATATATTAATCCCATCATTGCAGCCTTACCCTAATGAGCACCTCTAAACCTAATTACTTCTAGCTGACCCCCACCTCCAAATAAATCATATTGCAGATTAAGGATTCAGAATATGAAAAGGGGGCACACAAACATTTAATCAATTATTTTCTTGAATTGTTAATATATGTATATATTATCAGTGATTTAGAGATTATAAAATAACAAGGTGATAGTGGCATGCCCACACACTATCACTTATATCCATTATCTTTTAGTCCTAGAATTTTCAGGTCGATCATTTTATACAGTTTATTTTTCTATTTGCATTATCTATTTTGTTGTCTAGTTTAGGAATATATAATAGACACAGTATAATTCAATTTAGAGTCCACAATTGATTCTTTATATTTTGTTTTCAATAAGACAACCCAGTGAATTTTATTAAAATTTAAAATGTAGCAGGTCACTTCTCTGCTCAAAAACTTCCAGTTGTTTATACCTCATTGCTGTGACCCAAAAAAGACCTATTCATTATGACTGCTGGTGTTCAACTAAACCCATTTCATACTACTTGAAACTTATCCTAACAATTTGTCTATAGCTTATTTTTATTTTAAAATGTTATTAAAAATCCTTTTTGAGGGGTTAATGATTTCCAGTACGGTTGTTGACATATGGGTACAATTTTTCACCTCCCTGTGTATAGATGTCTGTAAAACACTCTCACTCCCAACTTAAATCCTTTCCTAACATCATGCACCAGGATCCTCCCATACTGATTCTCTTTTTTTATCTCCCTTTAGTTTTTCTTTCAGTTTGTTTTATATCTATAGTTATAATTTTCCTCTTACTCTTTTGAATATTTCCAGTAGTAGAGTTTCTTCTTTTTGAAAATAAAGCAATGCTTCTCCTACTATTCATCTTTCCTTAGTGTGTCTAGAATTTACTCATCCTTATGAGATGTTATTGAAGAATTATTGACCAAATTAGTATTTGGGAAAACAAGGACCTAAAGTTTGATAGTCAGCCTTTTATAAGGCTTTGTTTCTAACTTATAAGGAAAATCTGAAATGCATTCAGAGGAATACAGGAGGCAGTGGATGAAAATTAGACCACAAAGAAGCAGATATACTAATCATATTTGAAGAGAACATTGATGATGCTACAATACAGAAGATACAGATGTCTTACCTCTGTATCTTCTAGGTGTTGTAATTGTTATTGTTGTTCATTATTTCTTTTACCATCATTTCCCCATTATTATAGCCATCTGAAATGCCATTTAAAAGCCAGCAGATATATAAGTATATTTAAAGTAGTGATACATCTTATATATCAGTGGGTATGTTTCCAAATGACTGATGGAAAATAGCTCTCCTAATAGAAACTATTAAGAGTAATCACACAGGAATAACTCTACCTCAGATTTATTGCTTTAGTAAATAGGAGCATGGAAAGTTATATTTATTGCATAACATAAACTTTAATATTTATATCACATGATAACATTTCTTACAATAGTAACTTTTATTACTAATAAACTAAAGAACATATACAGATTGACCCTTTTTGTCTGACTGTTATAGTTTGTCCCACATGGATATCTTTCAATAACATTACAAAGGAATTCTTTTTTTTTTTTGGGAAGACAAATTGCCACTAAATCTTTTGATTTTATGATGAAGTTTATGTACATTAACAGTAATTCCTTACAGTATTTTCTAAGTAATCTACTTCCCTGCCTAAAACATATTTGCTAACATATATTTTATTTATTTTTATTGCTTTCAAATTATAAAATTTTAACAGTCACACACCCACACAAGACTCACTACATACATCACCAAGTTCCAGTGTCATTACACCCAAGAGAGCTCTGCCTTTCTCATTTCTCTTCCTGATATCCTTTGATAAACACTATAATTTCTGTAGAGTCTAAGAGTTAGTTTGATTAATTTTTGCCCAGCTTGTTTGTTTAGGCTATTTTTGATGTCACATGAATAAAACCATGCAGTGGTTGTTTTTCACTTCCTTACTTAACTTAGCATAATCACCCTGAGTCTATTCATTTTGTCTTAGAAGTCATAATATGACTAACAGATAATTTAAATGAAACTTCAGAGTCAGTCAAATGGTATGCAAGGTATGCAGTGGATACATGGTAAAAGAAAACTAGGAAATGCAAAATGTAAAATCTGGTTATCAAGAGGCACTATCATTTCTGATGGATTTCATTCCAGGCTATTCACATGTTAACTGTAGCTTAGCTGTAGCAAGGATACTTTTCACAAGAAACTTGCATGGATAATTATGAAGGTTACAGCCATTTTTTCTTTGCTTGTTTCTTAAAATCTATTTTAATGTAAATAAGATAAATCATTTCCAGACAGCATAGAAAAATTTATCTTGTTCTCTTTTCTTCAAATAGGTTATGTGGGTATGCAATTTATGTCGAAAGCAACAAGAAATATTAACCAAATCTGGGGCTTGGTTCTTTGGAAGTGGCCCTCAGCAACCAAGTCAGGATGGAACCTTAAGTGACACAGCTACAGGTGCTGGTTCTGAGGTACCTAGAGAAAAGAAAGCACGGCTGCAAGAGCGATCACGGTCTCAGACACCTTTAAGCACTGCGGCTGCCTTGGTCCAGGACACAACTCCTCCCCGCGGCACAAAAGCAGACAAGAGTAAGGGTGCTGAAGCCTCACAGCAAGCTATGGGGCCCGACCAGAAGCAAGCTTCATCCAGGTCTAGAAGTGAGCCTCCGAGAGAGAGGTAATAGTTCATTAACCCTGCATGTAAAAGGCAAAGTTTGATACTGAGTACAACCCCATTATCAAAAATTTGCTTTTAAGAGGAAAATTTAGATGTAGTACTTCTCAGGCCCCACATGGAAGGAACCAACAGACCTAAGGTGCTTTGGAATGCATCATTCCTTAAGTGACCCATATTGAGATATTTTCCTATATTGTCACTCAAAGATATAAACAAGCCACCTAAGTCGTTGGACTATTGACTTCCAAATCTCAACTAAAAAAAAAAAAAAATTCCTGAAGTGTTTACTTTCTTACAGAATTAATGCTTTAGTTCAAAGTGTACTTTGAATATATAGGGAGAATATAATGAGGGAACCCAATGCACTGAAGGTTGCCTGGGTTTATCAGCAAAGCCTTTTTTAAAAAAATATTTATTTCCTTTTGTTGCCCTTGTCGTTTTATTGTTACAATTATTATTGTTGTTGTTGTTGATTTCATTGTTGTTGGATAGGACAGAGAGAAACAGAGAGAGGAGGGGAAGACAGAAAGATACCTGCAGACCTGCTTTACCGCTTGTGAAGTGACTCCCCTGCAGGTGGGGAGCCTGGGCCTCAAACAAGGATCCTTCCACCAGTTCTTATGCTTAGCTGCCACCTGTGCTTAACCCGCTGAGCTACAGCCAGACTCCCTAGCAAAGCTTTTTTTGAGGTTATTTATGGGGAGCTCTAAAGAATGACTAGCGAGGCCAGGTGGTGGCGCACCTGGTTGAGCACACTTTACAATGTGCAAGGACCTGAGTTTGAGCCCCTGGTCCCAACCTGCAGTGGGAAAGCTTTGCAAGTGGTGAAACAGTGTTACAGGTGTCTCTCTGTTCCTTTCCCTTTCTATCACCCCATTCCCACTCAATTTCTAGTGGTCTCTATCCAATAATAAATAAAGATAATAAAAAATGCTTATAAATAAAAGAGTGACTAGGGATTCACCAGGTGAAAGGTGGGACAGACACTTAAGTGCATGGCCTAAAGGACTTGTGAGAGCATAAAGCATACCCCTGACTCAAAAGTCACCAATAAGGTGTCAGGGACCAAGAAACACTTTGTCCAGTTTACAAGCTATGAATTTTGTCTTAGGAATAATAGAAAGTTACTGATGAATTTTAAAAATGAACTGATATGAACAGGTAGTTTACTTATGACCATACAAGTGGATATTCACTGAGAGAATAATAACAAGGAAGACATAGCCCTCTTCTTTATGAGACTGATATAGTTTAGAGGAGCTAACTGTTCCCAGGACTAGGCTTGACTATTTTTAAAATTTATTTATTTGCTTTTGTTACCCTTGTTATTTTTATTGTTGTACTTATTATTGCTGTTGTCATTGTTGGATAGGACAGAAATGGAGAGAGGAGGGGAAGACAGAGAGGGGGAGAGAAAGATAGACACCTGCAGACCTGCTTCACTGCTTGTGGGGAGCCTGCAGGTGGGGAGTCGGGGGCTCCAACTGGGATCCTTATGCAGGTCCTTGAGCTTTGTGCCACGTGCACTTAACCCGCTGTGCTACCGCCCACTTCCAGCTTCACTATTTTTATTTGTGTAAACTTTATTTATCCCAATGAATGTGAGAATAGGCTTCAGGGGAGAATTTTTGCCTCACCTTTTAAAAAAAGTGTATGCATTGTGACAGGAATTATATAAGACCATATTTTCAAAAGTTGGCACATTCAATGAATGAAGCTATTATTAAAGTCAGTAACCAGTGTGCATTTACTGTAAGCCAACATTGTGTCAGGAGCCATATGTGAAGAGTATGGTTCTCTTTTTCACTTATTTATAGAAGACACTACACAATATACCAAGGAAGGCAAACACCAGGGCCATTAACTGTACTGGAAGACTGATTTGATAACTACTAAAGAAATACATATGGATAATTGATATGAGCGACATGAGTTAGCCAGGAACAAACTTAAAAAAAAAATCATTATCTTTATTTGATAGAGACAGCCAGAAATTGAGAGGAAGGGGGAGACAAAGAGGGAGAGAGACGCACTGCTTCACCACTTGTAAAGCCTTCCCCCTGCAGGTGGGGACCAGGGGCTTGAATCCCAGTCCTTGTATATTGTAATAAGTGCATATAACCAGGTGCACCACCACCTGGCCCCAGTTAGCCAGGAATTATAAGGCTGGTAGACAAGTAGGAAAGGGCATCATAGTGAGAATCAGTATATCCAAACTGTGTGGAGAAAAGATAGACTCTGTAGTGAAGGAATAAATGATAGCATTTGATGACAAATTTTCAGTTGAGACAAAAAAAAATCAATAAGATGCTGTTTGTGATTGTTTAGAACTAATATCTTTAATTCAGACATAGTTTGAAGCTGTAAAGCTTTGAAGAAAAATATGAATTTTGTTTTTGACATATGGAGAAAACTACAAACATTTTTATAAAATAAGGACTGAGATGTTTATTTTGACCTTTTATATAAAATTTGAATACTGACAAGGACAAATGCTCTTATCTGATAATATTTTAATTATATAAAGAATAACACAATTAAGCCACTGGACATATAGGTGATGGACAAGCTAGACAGGTGGATGTAAGTTTTAGGCAACTTCCCAAGAACCAAAAGACTATAAGAATGGAAGTCTAGTTTTAAATCATTCTAATTCTTGGCTATATTTTATACATTCATCAGGATTTAGAGTTGAGTAAAAGTATTGTCAGTGAAACAAACAAACAAACAAAAAACTCAGTGAAACTGGTTACTTCTAATTTTCAGAGCACTCTATTCTTTCATAAATTTTCTTTGGGGGGGGGGACTAGGTTATAATGCACTTGGTAAAGTAGACATGATACAATGCTCAGGAACAAACAGTGAAGTAATGCTTCAGGTGTTTCTCTTTCTTCCTCTCTACTACCCACATCTATCTTGATTTGTTTCAATTCAATAAATAAAATACTAAAACATTCTTTTGGAGATGGTAGCTCCTTTAATCCTCACCTGAACTAAGTAGGGTAGAAATTATTTATCATCAGTCACAAAACATAAACTGACTCAATATAAACGTGTATGAGCAATTAAGTTCTTGAACCACTAAATGTTTGAAGTACAATAATCACAGATCTATGAAATCTGTATTTGATAAAAACAAAACTACGTTCATTTTAGACCTCTACATTTTCACACTTTTTTATTTTTTATTTTATTTTATTTATTTTATTTAAGGAGACATTATTTGTCCTGGAGTTCCGCTTCCTCAGAGACCCACCCTACTAGGGAAAGAGAGAGGCAGACTGGGAGTATGGATTGACATTTTCACACTTTTAAAGTGGACATTATAATGACACCCTTTGATGAAAAATCTCTTTTACTTTGTAGGATCAGTGTGATTAGAATGCCTAAAAGTACATTTTGTGATGATCTATTTTGCTTTATTATGCTGTTTAAACCCCCTTTAGCTTTCTTTCATTCATTTTTTTTGTTGCCCTTGTTGTTGTGCTTATTGTGTTGTTTTTGTTGTCATAGCTATTATTGTTGTTGGATAGGGCGGAGAGAAATTGAGAGGAGGGGAAGACAGAGAGGAGGAGAGGAAGATACACACCTGCTTCACTACTTGTGAAGCGACCCCCTGCAGGTGGGGATCTAGGGGCTCTAACCAATACCCTTTCACTGGTCCCTGAACTTTGCACCATGTGCACTTACTTCTTTAAGCTTTCTTTCTGCCATCATCAGCCCCTTTTCAAATTGACACAAGAACATATCTTAGAAACTACTACTTTGGAAATCCACAAAATAATTTGTTGTACTTTTTCATACCTTTCTCCCCCCCCCCCCCCCATTTTTGTTCATGACTTGTGCTTCTGGACTTTCAGTCAAATGATGCTCCCTCTGGAAAGTGCTCTCTGGACCTTAGAAGTAAATAAGGGCCTTAGGTTGTCTCCATTTTAATTGGCCAATAGATCACCTAATGTCTGAATACTTAGTCAAGGCACCTACAATTTTGTAACTTCTGGTATACAAAAAATACTGAAAGTTAACAAAATCAGGTGAAGCATTACATGTCTGAAAGGAGGCAGATGAATGAAACATCTGTAAGAGTGGAAAACTGACAGACTTTTCTTCTTTTATCTTTGCTACTACCTTCAACAGGATAGAAAGTAAAGGACATGAAACTTCACAAAAAAAAAAAAAAGTTCTGAAATGAGGGAAGGAAAGTGGAGTAAAAACGAGTATTTAAAAAAATTAGATGATTAGTTAGAAGAAAATGACAAGGCTTCAACTGCTCAGGCACACATTATTAGATTGAGACAGTGAGGGAGACACATCACAACATCAAAGCTTCCCCCAGTGTGGTACTACTCTCCTATTTGGTGTACCAGGTTAGAACCTAAGTTACTTGCATGGCAACGTTGGTGCTCTCCCAGCTGTGCTATCTCACCGGTCCCCAAACTTCACTTTTTATCTAACACATCACTTGAAAACGTTTTCGTGTGTACAAAATGTTGAATATTCTTTTTTGTTTTCCTCAGAGTTGCTAGATTTGGCTTCAAAAAATGGAATACTGTCTTTACATATCTTTTAAAAAGTTTCATTTGTAACCAAAGTGTCCAGTAAGCACCGCCAAAAAATTTTATGAACACACATTTAGTTTTGGGTTATTATATATGTTGTAGTTTTTATCTGATGTTAATATGAATCAAATTATTTTAATTGAAAATGTGCTTTGGTTCACATGTGGGAATTAGCATAGCATTTGTTCATTTATTGAATCAATGTACTGAAGTGTTTTATTAAACTAATTCATTTATAATAATTTTAAATCTGAAAATACTTCAAAGTCCCTAAGTATATATTATCTCCACTATAGAGTCTTACTTGGAAAGCTAAAACTATACACAGGTCTAACGGTTCTGTGTTGACTTGCTCCTTAATTACGCAAAGAATCATAATTCTCTTCTTCGAATCACTGTAATTTGATTATAATAAATAGTCATGCTTGTCCTTATTGGTAGTAATCCGTGACTTGAATCTGTATGCTAAAAATGTCTGGTCTCCACTCGAAGCTTCAGTGCTCTCCTTGACTTTCTCTGCCTCATAGGAAGAAAACTCCAGGGCTTTCGGAACAGAATGGCAAGGCAGCCGTGAAGAGCGAGAGGAAACGAGTGCCCAAGTCTGCAGCTCAGCCGGGGGAGGGGGCGCTGGAAGAACGCGAGAGGAAAGAAAGGCGGGAAAGCAGAAGGCTGGAGAAAGGGCGGTCCCAGGACTTGCCAGACAAACGCGAAGATGGCAAAACCATGCTGGATGAGGAGAAGCAAAGGAAAGAGGAGGAATACCAGACCAGGTACCGCAGCGACCCGAACCTGGCGCGGTATCCGGTGAAGCCGCCTCCGGAGGAGCAGCAGATGCGCATGCAAGCCCGAGTGTCCCGCGCGAGGCACGAGAGGCGCCACAGCGACGTGGCGCTCCCGCGCACCGAGGCGGGCGCCGCGCAGCCAGAGAGCAAGGCGGCCAAGCGGGCGCCCGCTGCACCCAGGGCCTCGCCGCCGGAGTCGCCCCGGGCCTACTCGGCCGAGAGGACTGCGGATGTCAGGGCTGCGGGCACCAAGCAGTTAACGAACCACAGCCCGCCGCCGGAGCCTAGGCACGGGCCGGTGCCCGTAGAAATCCCGGAGCCCAAAGCCCAGGAGCCTCTCAGGAAGCAGAGCCGCCTGGACCCCAGCTCGGCCGTGCTCCTCCGAAAGGCCAAGCGCGAGAAGGTGGAGACTATGCTGCGCAACGACTCGCTGAGCTCCGACCAGTCCGAGTCGGTGCGGCCGTCTCCGCCCAAGCCTCACCGGTCCAAGAGGGGCGGCAAGAAGAGGCAGATGTCGGTGAGCAGCTCGGAGGAGGAGGGCGTGTCCACGCCGGAGTACACGAGCTGCGAGGACGTGGAGCTGGAGAGCGAGAGCGTCAGCGAGAAAGGTGAAGGGGCGGGGCTGGCGCGCGGAAGGCTTGCTCGCAGGTGCGGGGTCTAGAAGCTCGGCTCGCCTTGCCCATGTTGGCCGAAGTTAGCGTGACTGAGTATATTACGGGTTGGCTAAGACAGTATTGCGTGATGATCTATTGGATAGGTGGACGGATAGTTTGTTTTTTAAAATTTTTTATCTGGGTGAACTGAATGTCAGTTAAGTTGACTTTGTAATCCTTTAGCAAATAGGGGTGTGCGTGTGCGTGTGTCACGTTATGTGTGCGTGTGTCACCTTGAATTTTCACAGAGCTCTCTGTCAGTTATAGCTCAATAAAAGTTGGGAGAGGGGCAGGGAGGAACTGAAGCTTAAGGGTGCTCAGAGTCTAGCGTTACTGAATAGGCTTTGTTGTGTGCTTTTTTATTGTGGGAATTGGAAACAACCACACATCCCAAATGTGGAGTTCAAATCAGATGTCGAGAGTTTTTAATGAGTCCAGTTCTTTTTTTTTAAATTCTGGAAAATTCAGTATGCAGCTTTGTGTTTAAAAGTTATTATGGGGGGGTGGCATTTGAACTTATTTGGGGAAAAAAGTAACTTTTTTCCTCTTGAAAACCCAAATGTCTGGTAAAGGGATATATAGGTTCTTCAACTATCTTCAGTGGGATAGTCCAGTCCTGTTGGTAGCATATTTTAAGTCTCAAATGAGTTTCACATTTTGTAGTTTCAAAGATTATATTGATATGTATTGTATTTTAATAGTTATGTTAGAGTACAAATTCATTTTATCTATTGCATTCTAAAATAACTGAAACATTGCATAAAGCAGGGTGACTTTTTTCCTGCGTTGTACTATATAATAGTTACAAGTAGTTGTCAAAATTAAATTATAATTAAAAAACTTCAGATCCCCAGGTTCACTACCCACATTTCAAGCACTTAGGAGCCATCTTCACTGAAAATTCTTCTAGGGCAATTAGTTCAATTTGATATAAAAGTTATTTTTTGTTTAAAAAATTCTCATCCTACAACTAACTGTTCACAAAGAATTAAGTTGGCTGGGAGTCGGGCGGTAGCGCAGCGGGTTAAGCGCAGGTGGCGCAAAATGCAAAAGAATCCCGGTTCGAGCCCCTGGCTCCCCACCTGCAGGGGAGTCGCTTCACAGGAGGTGAAGTAGGTCTGCAGGTGTCTATCTTTCTCTCCCCCTCTCTGTCTTCCCCTCCTTTCTCCATTTCTCTCTGTCCTATCCAACATCGACGACAACAATAATAACTACAACAGTAAAACAACTAGGGCAACAAAAGGGAATAAATAAATAAATATTTTTAAAAAAAAGAATTGAGTTGGCCACAGACCTAGATTTGATGGTAGTGATCATCAACCTATAATAGTGTTGGGGTTCCAGTATATTTAAAATCAGATTATATTTTTGGGATAGCTACTTCTGCTTTTGGGTTTAAAATGTTAAATTTTACTTTATATTTTAAGTAATTTACATTTTGTAAAAACTTTACTTTCTCACCTCTGTCTCCAACCAAACAACAAGTATGTGCTTCCCAGTGCATCGTCTCTTTTTCTCTGTATATGTTATATATGCTACATGATTCATATGTCCATACAAATCTAATCTAATATTGTATTTGGGAAGTATTAAGAAAGTTCATTGCCCAGGTGGGGGAGACAGCATAATGGTTATGCAAACAGACTCTCATTCCTGAGGCTAAGTCCCAAGTTCAATCCCCTGCACCACCATAAGCCAGAGCTGAGCAGTGCTCTGGTGTTTCTGTGTGTGTCTCTCTTTCTCTGCATCTTTCTCAAAAATAAAATAATAAAAAAAGTTTATTGCCATTAGTTCTATGGTTCAACAAACAATATTCAATATATATATATATATACCATTAGTTTCACTTTTCAGCTTATATTGTGATGAATTATGTTTGATTTACAAATCAGGATACACACACATACGTTATGGTCTCTTTAGAAAAAAGTTGGTGAGTGAGCCCATGTAGCCTTTCTTTCTTTTTCTCCAGTGAACAGGTATATTCTGTCCAGAAGTAATAAAAGATGTTACTTGTAAATGCTTAACTGGCAGAGTGAGGGGATAGCTTATTTGTTAGGACTTGTACATCTCATGCTTATGGTTTGATCCCAGCCACAATATGTAACAGAGTGTTGCTCTGTCTTTTCTCTCTCATGTGAAGGCCTTTTCTTTCTTTTTCATGACATTAAAACAAATCATCTTGGACAATAAAGGAATGGGTTTAATTCATGTGGAGATAATTCTAGATATATGTGTTATCCAACTTTTTTAAGAAAGTCATCTATACTAGCCTGTATTGAATATATGTTGTATGCACCACAGTGGGTATGGAATCAAACAGAATTGAATGCCAAAAATACTTACTACAAGCACAGTTATGGGAAAAAACATGACTTATGGCATAGATGTAATTGGAATGGACAGAGTTGATGTAATGTGACTAGCTTATTGCCTCTGCATGCTTTCTCCTTTCTGGGGAGTTTTCATTCTGGATTTTTCATAATTATTTGGAATATACTTATCTGAGGTTGAGATAATATCTGTCTGTTTGACCCACAGGGCCATGACCTGTGACATTATCTGCTACAAACAATCTTATTTCTCTTAATATTTAATATCATTCACAATAAATGTCTTGAATATGCTCCAAAGTTGTCCTATTCTAATATTTTAAATATTGCTACATTTAGAATATTAATGCATTTGTCTTAAAATTTGATGCTGGTATTATCAAAAAAATATAAAGTAGGTAAAAATTCTAAGTTAGAACATTAACTGCCAAGAACACAGTTCTTGGGACTGGGAGATCACAGAGAGATTAATGTAGCAGTTATATGTGGGACGTCCCAGAACTGATCCTCTGCAACTGGGTGTTTTTTGACCAGAGCTGAGTGATGTTCTAGTTAAACAGAAACACTGTAAAAACAAAACAAAACAAAACAAAACGTCAAAACAAAATATTGTGCCTATTAATGTAATATAGACTTTACTACTAGAATTAGAAAATTCTCCATCTGCTTGAAGAAATCATGTTAAATGAGATCATTCAGGAGAAGGATAGTTACAAGTTAGTATCACTTATAGCTGGAACTTAAGACACCAGAAAAAGGAAGACAAAACAAAGGGTAAAACTTGAACTAGGTTTGGTCTGTTGCAACAAAGCCATGAACCTTCTGTGAGGATGTGTGGAAGAGTGTAGGATTGTACGGAGGTATGTGTGGAAAGCGAGGAGAAGGAACCTGGGTGGTCATTGGGCATGCAGTCCACTATGCTGAAGGAAGACCTACCTTGGTGGTAAGAATGATCTACAGATACCTATGATGGAAAGATAAAACAAACAGACAAACAAAAACTGTCTTGTAAATAATTTCTTCCTACTGAAACAATAAAGTAGAAATTCCTGTGTCTGTAATATCTATTCATATCTTCTTCCTTTTTTTTTTTTTTCCAAACCCACCATTACCTACTAAGGATTATTGTGGGAAACGAAGATGTTAGTTTTCAGTGTCCTGTGACTTTACACAAGCTGTTTAAACTCCATAACTCTTTGAGGTTCTCTTATTTGTATCGGTACAATACAAATTGGTGTTGGTAAAAAAAAACTACTGACTTCATATGGTTGCTAGTGGTTTGCATGAGATAGTGCATGCAAGTAGGGCACCAAAATATTAACATAATTCTTGTCTTGAGTTTGGTTATGGCATCTATAACATACATACCTAATATCACAAATGTGCAGTAATTTTTCTCTCTCACACACTATTTTTAAGAAACACAAAAGAATCATATTTTTCATCTTATGGATTACAGTGAGGTGAGAAAGGGAAGAACATATTGGGAGGAGATTTATTTTTAATGTCACAGTGTGCAATGAACCAGAAGTTTTGCATATGTATGATGCTGAGTGGCATCCGCAGCACAGCTTTTTAAAAAAAAATTTTATTTATTTATTATTGGATAGAAACATAGAGAGATTAAGATGAGAGAGGGAGGTAGAGGGAAAGAGAAAGGCACCTACAGCACTGCTTCACCACTCATGAAGCTTCCCCTTATAGGTGTGAACTATGGGCTTGAACATGGAGCATTGTGCATTGTAATATGTGTACTTAAGCAGGTGAGCCACCACCTGGCCCCCCATTGTGCATTGTAATGTGTGCACTGAACCAAGTGTGCCACTGCCTGGCCCCCACAGCACAGATTTTTACTCTTCCTTTTTTTTTTTTAGAGTGCTGGAGGTAGATATATAACTAGTTTTAAAGTTTTTAAGACGTAAAAGTCCCAATAATAAATCTTAAGTAGAAATATATAAGAAATAGAACTGTGCTTTTAAAACCAAAAGGATATAAAGTGACAAGTTCAAGCAGTGTTGCACTTAGCTGAGTGTACATATTACCAAATGCAGGGACCCTGATTCAAGGTTTCAGTCTCCATTGGCAGGTAGGAAATATCAAGAGTGGTGAAGCAGTGCTGCAGTGTTTTCTTCTTTTGTATGTCTCCTCCCATCTCAGTTTCTCTTTGTTCTATCAAATAATAAATATTTTAATGATATAAAGTGAGATAAGTCTCTAATAGGCTTTAAGCACAGAATATTATATTAGTATTAGAAACCAGTGAATAATATCCCAAATAAAGTAGTCAGCATACAGAGGCAATTTAAGATTGAAAATGCTTCTCACTAGACAAACTAAGAAAATACATATTCAAAAAGATAAAATAGGAGTTGAAATAGATAATGTGGGTGAAAGGAACATGAGAAATTAATTATTGTTATTATTATTTTGCCTCCAGGGTTATTGCTGGGGCTCAGTGCATACACTACAAATCTACTGCTCCTGGAGGCCATTTTTTTCCTTTTTCTTTTTTTGTTGCTCTTGTTTATCATTGTTGTTAGTGTTATTGTTGTTACTGCTGTCATTGTTAGGACAGAATAAAATGGAGAGAGGAAGGGAAGACAGAGAGGGGGAGAGAAAGACACCTGCAGACCTGCTTCACCATTGGTGAAGCGACGTCCCTGAAGGTGGTGAATTGGGGGATCGAATTGGGATCCTTAAGCCAGTCCATGTGCTTTGCGCCACGTGTGCTTAACCCACTGCGTTTAATTTTTCCAGTATCACTACTGCCAGGCCCCCAAACTTAATTATTTTAACTATATCACGTGACCTTGTTTATTTTAATTGTCATCACGTTCCTGCATTAATTCAGTATCTATTAAAATAGGGAGACAGAATATTGCTGTGTAACGCCTTCTTTACTAAGTTGCTAAGAACCAATTTTAGTGTTTTATGGACCTTTCATAACTGCTACCCCCCCACACACACACATTTTATTGGAAGGTTAATGATTTACAACACAATTCTACACATGGGCTCCATTTCCCATCATGGGTATCTGCAAAATACTTTCGTTCCCAGTCTAACATCCCAGCCTGCCCTCCAAATATCCTTCTTCTATTCCTTCCCCAGAGTTCCTTGCTTTAGTGGAATATCTCACTCCAGTCCAAGTTTCAGACTATTTTCTCTCTTTCTAAGTCTGTCTCTTTAGTTTCCCCTAAGTGTGTGGTCAACTGGCATTCCTCCCTCTCTCCCTGACTCACCCCACCCAACATTTTTTTGTTCAGGTTCTAACCAAAGTGAGGCAAAGATTGGGATTCTGATCTAGTATTTGGCCTTTGATGTTTGTCCTTGGTTCACCATTATTTTCACAATGTTCTGTGCATTTTGTCCTCACTTTTCCAATGCCTTTGCTTCTTTTGTTGCTGCTGTTTGTGTTCCCAATTCTAATCTACCACTGATGAACACATTTAGAGTTGCAGTGTGTGTGTGTGTGTGTGTGTGTGTGTGTGTGTGTGTGTGTGTAGGACTACTTCCAATAATTCTTATAATCCAGAATTAATGGTGGTGAAATCTTTTAGTTTCTGTATGTTATATCTCTGTACTTGAAGGATAATTTGACAGGATAGAATGTTCTTTCTCTTTTAGTACTGTGAGTATGTCATTCAATTTTCTTCTTGGTTCTAGTGTTTATGGTGAAAAAATCCGGAGATTGCCTGATAATTCTTCCATTGTATGTCAATTTTTTTTTCCTAGTGGCCTGGCCTCCCATTAATTTTTCTATATCTTCACTTTTGGATAGTTTTACATTGATGTGTCATGGTGTGGACCATTTTGAGTTAAATTTTCTGGGTGTTTTTCTAGCTTCCTCTATCTTTATATTTTCAGAATTTCTCAGATGTGGAATTTTTCCAGTATCACTTCTTTTAATATGATCTCTGTTCCTCTGTTTTCTTCATCCTCAGGTGTTCCAATAATTATTAGTTTTTTTCTTGTAAAGTTTTCTGTTTCATAAGAATTGCTTCATTATGACTCCAACAGCCTTACACTCAGAGAGAGAGAGTGGTGATTTTATCTTCTAGCTATTCTGTTATCTTCTAGCTATTCTGATATCTTCTGCTATTCTGTTCTCTAGCTGAATTACTGTATTTAGTAGGCCTTTTTTTGTAAGTCCTAACTCCATCTAGAACATCCTTCAGTTTATGTATCTCCATTTGAAGTTTTCTTTGTGAATTTTGTAGCCCTTTGGTGCAATTATCTCTGAGATCCAGAACTTGTGTTTGTATGTTATGTTGAAGTCTTTTTTTTTTTTAAGATCTTATTTATTTATTTATGAGAAAGATAGGAAAAGAGAGAGAAAGAAGTAGATATCACTTTGGTATATTTGCTGCCAGGGATTGAACCCAGGACCTCATGCTTGAAAGTCCAGTGCTTTGACTTATCTACTGCACTATCTCATGGATAACTTATGCTGAAGTCTTGAATTGTCTTTATAATAAGACTTCTGAATTCAAACTCAAGACATTTTTTCCAAATCCTTTTGTCCTTCTGTTTTGCTTAAGTGTGGGATCTGCTACTCAGCCACTAGGTGGCACTCTTTCTATATGTGTCATTTAGGGGGAAAGGGAGAGGGTAGCATCTCTCCTATTCACTTGCATGGGTTTAGGCAGTGAATTTTATTGCTTTGTATCAGACTTTAGCCTGGTCTCCGGAAGCCCACTTCTGAGTGTAGGCCACAGCTTCAGCTTCAGACCAGTGCCCTGCTCTTCTTGCCTTCTAGGACTGATCCTGTGAATTCTACCCTGTGACTCAAAATGGTCCTGGTTGTCTGGTGTCAGCTCCTAACTTAAACTGTCTTTGTAAAATTTACCTATTCTCACATGTCACAAAGTACATCCAGCTGTGGCTCCTTGGTGTTCTTAAAGCCCTGTGGTTGTAATGTTGTCATATTCTGGTTGATTTTTCACTACTTTATCTGGTTGTTTCTGAGGGTAATTTTTCAGGACCTGTTACTCTATGGCCAATTCCCCTGGAAACCATAGTTACTATTTTATCTGTGAAAACTTCAAAATGATGATGGTCTGCCTCTCTTTTGCTTTTCATGCATTAATATTCCATTGAGTTCCTACCTGCAAGACACCTACTAGGCTTTATATATTGATGGACTATAACATTTTCCTGTCTTTCTTTTATAGTTCTTTCAGAAAAAAACACACCTAATTTCTCTTGTTCTTTTTCCGTTTATGTATCTTAATCTAACTTTATGTTCACTTCCCGTAGACTGATCACATTTTATAGGCTTCTTTCTCCACTTCTTAAATATCAACTAAATGTATTCTCCATTCTCTTTTTAATTTTCCGTCTTAATATACACAAAGTGAAGAAGTGATGGAGGACCAACAGTTGAATATGAGGATATTTAGCATCAATGCCTAACTGTTTTACCCTACCTAGTTCTCTTTAATGATACACAAGACAGATCTGAGAATATATATAAAATAGAGGAGAGTTAGATACTATATTGTATTGCTGAAGAAAAGATAAGTTTAGCTCTCTTTTCAATAGATAAAGAAAGGCAATATTTAGGGTGTTAGGGTACTTCAGTTTTAAATGCCTTAGAGTAAGTCTGATAACTAATTTTTCTTTTCTTTTAATAGTACATGAAGATGGGTATTGGCTGTTTTAGTCAGCTATGCAACTTAAACTTGGAAAGAGATTGAGAAGACACAAATAACTCTTGTTCTGTGTGTGTGTGTAGTGTGTTCTTAGCTAGCACACTAATACATGATTTCTAATACTCTGCCTTTAAATACTTGAAGTTCATTGTGGTGAGGCTGAAACTCAGAGTTACAATTTCAGCTAAATATGTAAATATCTGGATTATCTTGATTTTAAGATAGAAGTTATGAGTAAAATAAGTTCCATAAAAAGAAATGAAATCAATCTGTAAATATAACTATATATAATAATATTTCTCTAAAATTAATCTATAGCTAAATATTAGTCATATAGTTACCTCTAAGAGATCCCTATTTTTGCATCTTGAAAAGCTAAATATTATCAACTACATTTTCAGAACTAATCATATAAATTTTACATGTGATACATAGTATATAGTTTTAATATAGAGTGCTTTTAAATAAACCTAAGTGAAGGTCATTTTAAGGGGGAAAGACTTATGCTTCAAGGTCTATTTATAAAAAGATTTGATATAGAAGATTTCAGTCCCACATATTTTATCTAAGTGTCTTTTGTATCCTTTTTATCTTTTAGTATCCTTTCAAAATGCAGACTCATACTGCAGTGGTTTTGACCCATTTTATCCAGTGAATGAAAAGGTTGTCTTTACTTTTGGTTCAGTTTAACAGAATATAAGATTCTTGGGCCTGGGAGTGACAGCAGAAGCAAACAAAAATATCTCCTTTCACACACTATTGAACAGAGAAGGAGAATTATGGATGCTATGTCAGCCTAGTTCTTTGCCCCAAACCATTTTCAGCTTGCAGCAGGAAGAGCTTACACCTCTCCCTGTACCAAGATCTAGCTAGATACTCTAAAGACTTAATATTTAGTCAGTCTTGCTATTTTTCAGTCTAAACCCACTCCTGGCTATCTGACTTGTAATGTGTACCTGAAACTGGTGTCCAAGTAGTGCCTAGTTTTGATCATTAAATCTGTGTCTTAGATCATTGTGACAGAGTCTAATCCTGTTGTCCAAGTCCCTATAGAATGAAAAATTACCGTGCCCTCAGCAATCTCCACTTAAGAATAAGAGGCCAGATTCCTAGTTACTGACTTCTTGGATACCAGCTGTCACATTGGAAAATAAGATATCCCTTGCATATTTTTCTTTGTACACTGGGACGGAGGAGGCACATCTCTGATGTTAGATTGCTCTTTTGAATTTTGTAGCAGTAATTTATAATTGTCTTCAAATGTCTTGTTCTATTAAGATGACCTTCTGCAATTTGAGCTTTTGAAAGCTAAATTCTAATAGGAAGGTTTTGGAAGGCAGGGTTGTTTATTTTTGAATGCCCTGTGAGAAGATTATGTTGTAGGCTTTTCTCTTTGACTTGCATATGACTGTCTTGTCCCTCAGTCTTGACATTGTTGTTCCTCTCATTGTATCCTTATGTAAATAACACTGCAAAATTACGTTAAATTTGGTTAATAATAATGCCTTTGTTATGATTATCTCTTTGTACACCTTGAGTTACTTGAGGAGCAGATTTTATTATGGATTTTTTAGGGGATGCAATTCAATTCATAACGGTACTATTCATAAGAGAAAGATCAAGGGTCTCTTCATGTGCTTACACATATATAATAAGAGCTGATATTTAAAATTTGTCTCCACAAAAATTTCATTGACTAATAGTTTGAAGATGATTAATATCCATGATCAAGAAAACACAAATAGTTTAAGGCACAGTCAGAGAATAATACCCTAGGTATGTTTCCTAACCTCTGTAAGCCTCTAGTTTCACAATTTTAGAAATTGTGAGTAATAATCATATTCCAGGGAATAGGTGTAAAGATTAAATGAGATAACATGATATGTTAAGGTACAAGTATGTGCCTTGTAACTGACACATAGAAAGTGATCACACCTGTTTTAAATGCACTGAATCTTCTCTTTCTAACTTAAGCCTAAAATCACATTTCACTTCCTCCTACACTGTTCTTTTGAACAGTAATAATTTTATTTGTAATTGCTCCTTTGCATCTTTTCTGTTAGGAGGCTAATACTAAAAAGCATACTTTAGTAGTGAAGTTTCTACCTTTATGCCCTGTTTTATACTTTATTAATAAAAGGATAGTAGTAAAGGTAGAATAGTTGTTCAATTAAATTGCACAGTGTTACTTCTTTTTATTTTTTAAATTTAAAAAAAAATATTTTATTTATTAATGAGAAAGGAGGAGGAGAGAGAAAGAACCAGACATCACTCTGGTACATGTGCTGCCAGGGACCGAACTCAGGACCTCATGCTCGAGAGGCCAGTGCTTCATCTACTGCACCACTGCCCAGACCACGTGTCTCTTATTTTTATGCTAATAACAAAAGCAAGAAATTAATGAACTATATATTTTAATAGGGAGAAACTATGAATCTAAAAGTTCCAAAAGTGCAGCTGATAACTGAATTAGAAAGGATGAGTTTTTCTATCTTGTAATTCTTGGTACATCCCTTTGGTTTATTTATTTAATGGTCATGAATTTGGGAAAAAAGTGCTTTTAGATAATAATTATCTCTTCACTGAATAACCAATTATTTGCTTTATTTCTTGTGTGATTGTAGCCTACATTTCTGTTCTCAGAATTTTGTTCCTTTGATTATTTTTAGCTATTTGGAAATAAATTTTCTGAATATTATAAAAAGGAGACTACAGTTTTACTACCACCGTCTAGCTTGGAATATAATTTAATGAAAGTAGACATTTTAATGAAAGAAAATTCCATTATCACTAGGAATTATAATGTGAAGTACTGTAAAGAATTGCCATTTTTATTTAAGAAAGAAACAAAACAACACCAATAACATCAACTCTAGTAGTGAAAAACAGAACTAGTTTAGGGAAAACTGACTAAGGCTGAGTGATCAGAAGGAAAAAAAAAAAGCTTTGGTCCATACTCCCAGAGGGATAAAGAATAGGGAACCTTCCAATGGAAGGGATGGGATGTGGAACTCTGGTGATGGGAATTGCATGGAATTGTACCCCTCTTATCTCACAATTTTGCAGATCATTATTTAATCACTAATTTTAAAAAGTGGGAAAAAAAGGGACCAAAGAAACCAGTTTCTTTGGACTTACATGAAAGTAAGAACCATTGGGGGTCAGGCAGTAACGCAGCGGTTTAAGTGCACTTGGTGCAAAGTGCAAGGACCGGTTTAAGTATCCAGGTTCAAGCCCCCGTCTCTCCACCTGCAGGGGGGTCGCTTCACAGGTGGTGAAGCAGGTCTGTAGGTGTCTGTCTTTCTCTACCCCTCTCTGTCTTTCCCTCCTCTCCATTTCTCTCTGTTTTATGCAACAAGGAACAACATCAACAACAACAATAATAACAACAAGGCTACAACAACAAGGGCAACAAAAGGGGGAAAAATGGCCTCCAGGAGCAGTGGATTCATGGTGCAGGCACTGAGCCCCAACAATAACCCTGGAGGCAACAAAAAAAAAAAGAAAGAAAGTAAGAACCACTGAGAAATTAAGGGAAGTTTGAAGTAAGTTAAGCATCATCATTGAGAACTTGCTTTTTTTTTTTTTTTAGTGAATAGCAAAGTTTAATAGTGATTGTAATTACTCAAGCACAATCAATCCAGATGTTTGGAATTGAAATCAAGTTAAAAAGGACTCAGTAGTTCAATTAGAGTAAACAACTATATAAACAAAGTTCTTTCTAACTGATATATTTGTGGTTAGTTTATAGAACTGATTTCATCTCTGTGAGTGCCTTGGCAGAATAAATATACAGAGGCAGGTGTGTGTGTGTGTGTGTGTGTGTGTGTGTGTGTGTGTGTGTGTGTGTGTGTATGTGTGTGTGTGTGTGTGTATGTGTGTGTATGTGTGTGTGTTGTGTAACTGGGGTCTCAGCAGTGAGTAATTTCACTTATGATGATGATAAAAAGGTGGCATAATGTCGGGCTAGGGTGGGGGTGCCACTTTGCAGACGCATACTCTCTGGGTTGGAGAGAACGCCCCTGGTGGCAGCCTTGGCTGCTACTCACTCAGCTACGCGAGGGAGATGACTCATGAACATAGCTCGTGGCGGCGAGGCAGTTCCATTTTTTATGATCTGGGAGCCCAGACTGTTAAAGGTCGGACCCGGAAGTGGCAAGTCGGAAACGGAAATGGCATGACATGGTTTGGAAAGGGGCAGAAAAAGGCAAAAGGGAACTGGGAAAGGTAACTTCCTTAGGAACTGTTTTGAGGGTTTTAAATGGTAGGATATGTAATAATACCCTGCAGGCAGGGAGGGTTTTGAGGGTAGAAAGAAGATAGATCAAAGGAATGGAATGGGTGGGGATCTTTCAGGCAAAATAATGATTATGTAGATAATAAAGGATCAGGCCATAGTATCAGTAATGCAGGGTGCTTTGAGAGGCAGGGAGTTTGATAAGACGAGGCAAACCTTTGGGGTTACTCCTGTCCCTCCTTGCTCAACCTCTTGGTAGAGAGAGAGATTGACAGGATAGGCTCCTCAGGTCAAGCCCTGCCAGGCTCTACCACATCCTCACAATTTCCCAACAGCATAAGTTCTCCAGATCAAGATAAAGAACATATAATACCTCATTCATTATTTACAGTAAAGTACTTGAGAGGGCGAGGTGGTGTTACCCTTGGTTGAGTATACATGTTATAGTGCACAAGGACCCAGATTCGAACCCCCAGTCCCTACAAACTTTGTAAATGGTAAAGCCATGCTGCAGTTGTCTCTTTTCCTCTTTAACTCCTTGATCTCTATCCTATAAATAATTAAAGATAATAAAAATATTGAAAAAAGTACTTGAAAAAAACCTTAAGGAAAAATTGAAAAGAAATGTAAAACTAACAAAAATAACTTCACACACACACACACACACACACACACACAGACATACACCCTATTACACAAACATACACCCATACACACATACTATTACTAATTTATTTTGTTTCACTTTATTGCCCTTCACTGATGTAGATATCCTATTCATTGACCCATTTTTATTCTTATATGTGCTTTCAAAACTTTTAGGAATTAAAACTGAAAGTAAACAGTGATCTCCCAGAGTCAAAAATAAGTAAGATGAGTACAAAATAGGAAGCCACAGAAAACACAGCGGTTAAGAGGGTTTTAGTCTGTCTGCCAAGAGAAAGGGAAGATCAGATCTGGGTAGAAACAATTGAAGTTGATATGTCCTGTCCTATATATATTCCTTGTCTAAAGCACCTTTAGTTCATAGGGATAAAAGAATTTCATTCAGCTGTTCAGAGTTGCTGTTTCAAATATGCTATATACCAGTGACTTAGGGATGAATTAAAATACTAAAAAAATTGTATAGCACTTATTAACTTTTGTATAATGTACATGATTTTAAAACTTTGCTGTATATGTGCTTGAACAACTTGGCTTTTTAAAAAATATATTTATTTATTTCCTTTTTGTTGCCCTTGTTTTATTGTTGTAGTTATTATTATTGTTGTTGGTGCTGTCGTTGTTGGATAGAACAGAGAGAAATGAAGAAAGGAGGGGAAGACAGAGAGGGGGAGAGAAAGACAGACACCTGCAGACCTGCTTCACCATCTGTAAAGGGACTCCCCTGCAGGTGGGGAGCCCGGGGTTCGAACTGGGATCCTTACGCTGGTCCTTGTGCTTTGCACGATGTGCGCATTATCCGCTGCGCTACCACCCGACTCCCTGAACAACTTGTTATTTGATGTCATGTCATATATTACCTAATATTTTAATTAGCCTTTTAGGCTTTCTTCAATTTAGCTTTACTTATTTTATTCCAAGTGGAACAGCTTTTTTATTGGCTAGTGGTAAAATATCTATATTGGGGAAATGTGAAAATGTCCTCTTATGTCTGTCCAGGGAAGTCTGGTCGCATCCTGCTAGCATCTGGTAAAGAGAGATGGTGGCTGAAAAGAGAGTTAATATACAAAGCCAAACAAATTGTTGAACAATCATGGACCTAAAGGCTGGAATAGTGCAAATGAAGTGTTGGGGGGGGGGTCCTCCATTTTGTAGATAGCTAGTGGGCATATTTTAGTTATATTCCAAAGGGCCTATGGCTATACTAGTTTTTTTTTTTTCCTGAGCTTGAAATATGACATGCAGGTGGATCCTAACTATTGTCTGGGGAGATGATGTCAGTTTATTTGGTTTTGAGATAGTCTTGAGTTACTAAAATATTTATGTTTTAGATGTGCAGTTTCACACCCTTCAATATATGCTGCCACCCTACTGTCATCGCCATAATACCTATATCCCTTCTCAGGAGTCTTCTGGACCTCAACATCCTTGCAGCCACACACCTGCCACATTGTTAACCATTTTGATACCAAGGGTTTATCTTTGTTTGTCTTTGCTTGTTTCTTTCATGTGTTTCTCTTTTTCCCCTATATGAGTAAGATCACTATTTTCTTTTTATATAATTCCCTTGAGTGTCCCATTATATATTTCTGATTAATGATAGTTACTTTATTTGAATGATTAGCTAGCTGGATAGAGTATTCTTGGGTAGAGGTCTTTGCCATTAAAAAGTTTGAATATATCACACTGGTCTTCTGACCTTTAATGTTTCTGTTGAAAAAAAATCAAACCACCTTCAGTCTGTTTTATCAACAAAAAGACTGCTCAAGGGAGGAGAGGACTCCCCTAAGACTCACTAAATGCAACTGTGAGTCTCCATTGCTACTGCCCTCAGAGGCTAGAGCAGCAAGGGGGAGGCCCTGTCCTGATATCTGGCAACAGAGAACTGACCAGGAAACTCAGGAAAAGAACTACACCTCAGTGGCCCATCAGTGGGGCTGTATTGTGGGAGCCTTTCCAAATTGTTCTCCTGATGAGAAGATGGTGAATAATTGCCTCAAAACCTATAGATTATAAAGGGAATTTGTTTAGAAACGCATTGGGCCCAGCAGTGCTGCCCCACTTAGTGCAGAAGCTGAATTAAGCCTGGAGCTTTGGTTCCTTGGGGTGTGAGAGTCTCTTTGCATCACCACTGTGCTGTCTTTCCCCCACCTTGCTTTATCTCTTGGTCAGGAGTGAATGATTAAGCGAAGAAGCCTATTTATAGCTCCCATAGCCTACAGGGAAGAAAAAGAACAAAAGAGGCTTTTAACAGCTTCTGTGCTCCAACTCAGAGATTGGAATAATATTGAAAAAACTGTTAATTTCCACAGCTGGGGACAGAGCACTAACCAGGAAACTCAGGAGAAGACCTATACCTCTGTGGCATAACTGTGAGGCTGTGAAAGTCTCTTTGCATAACCACTGGATTATCTCTGCCACACCCTGCTTTATCTCTTGGTCAGGAGTCAGTGATTAAATTAAGAAACCTATATATAGTTTAAAAGCCCTAAGGCTCCATAGCCTACAGGGAAGAAAAAGAGCAAAAGAGGCTTTTAAATCACTGAGCTCCAACTCAGGGATTAAAATACTATTGAAACAACTGTTAACTTCCACCACTGTGAACCCTTTAATTACCTTACTTAGACACAAGTCAATCCAGGCAAGAGTGATCAGTAATTTGAAAAGTACTGAGAGAGGGAACTCATAACATAATATATAAAATGGTTAAACCAACAAGAAGAAATATTGGAGAAATGAACCAGGACAAGAGTCCAGCTAAAAGCACCCCAAAGGGTGAAGCACAAAGTACTGAAGTCAACATCCAAACACTAGTTAAGGAAATAATCACAGGAGTGAGTAAAGGGTTTGAAAGAATTATCATCAGAAATGCAAAAACAACAAATGAGACCCTGGAAGAAAACACTAATTATCTCAAGGTTATTAGAGAACTGAGAGCTGAAATAGCTGAGCTAAGAACACAGCTAGCTGAACAAGCTAAAACAGTATCAGAACAGGGTAACAAAATAGATGAACTACAGAAAACAGTAGACGGGAGAGAGAATAGAATAAATGAGGCTGAAGACAGGATTAGCAAGATTGGGGACAAAAAATTAGAGACAACTAAAAAGGAAGTAAGATCTCAAAAAGAGATTAAGAGATACTGAAAACAACAACAGAGACCTATAGGATGACTTCAAAAGAAATAATATTATTGGCTTACCAGAGGAAGAAAGAGAGGGAGGGGAAGAAAGCATTCTTCAGGCCATAATTGCTGAAAACTTCTCTAGTCTAGACAACATCAAAGATGTAAAGGTTCAAGAAGCCCAGATGGTCCCAAACAGAATTCACCCAGACTTAAAGACACCAAGACACATTCTATTTAGAATAGAAAGGAATAAGGATAAAGAAAGGACCCTGAAGGTTGCAAGAGAAAAACAAGGAGTCACCTACAGAGGAAAACCCATAGGATTAGCAGCAGACTTCTCCACACAAACACTACAGGCCAGAAAAGAATGGCAAAATATACATAGAGTGCTCAATTAAAAAGGCTTTCAACTAAGACTACTGTATCCTGCTAGACTGTCATTCAGAATAGATGGGAAAAAAATGGGAAAAATGGCCTCCAGGAGCAGTGGATTCATAGTCCAGGCACTGATCCCCAGCAATAACCCTGGAGGAAAAAAATGAAAAAAAAAAAGTATCTAGGCTGTGGGTCAGAGTACTCTGCAGAGAACTCTTATAGGGGGATGAGAAATTGCACCCATGTGTTATTATCTGTATTGCAAACCATTAATGCCTCCCATAAAAAAATTAAAACTGAAACAGAACAAAAAAAACAAAAATTTCAATTCACTTCTCCTTCTGGAACCTTATGATGTGAATGTTGTTCCTTTTGACATGTCCCATAAATCCCTTATTTTATTTTTTCTTCAGTTGTTTTCCATATATATATTTGTTTGGTTGGTTGGTTCATTTTTTGTTTTTCTTCTGCCTTTCTTTCTCCAGTTCACCACTTCAGCTTTTTGCTTCTGCCTTTTTTTTTTAACTTGTGTGTCATTTATTCCATTTCTCTTATTTCTTTTCTTTTTATTAACTCTTTGTATTCTTTATTTCTTTACATTTTTATTACAACTTTTCTCATAATTTGCTTGACTTTGTTGAAGTTTTTGTCCATAGAGTTAATTTAAATGAAAATTCTTAGGAGCATAGATTCAGCATGCTCTTTAAGGAATTTACATAGCTCTTTTGAATTTGTTTTATTTTTTTCTCTTTTTATTTTATTTGACAGGGCAGAGAGAAATTGAGAGGGGAAGGAAAGATAGAAAGGGAGAGAAAAAGACACCTGCATATCTACTTTACCACTCATAAAGCATCATTCTCTGCAGGGTGGGAACCTGGGCTCAAACCCAGTTCCTTGTGCATGGTAATATGTATGCTTCACTGGGTGTGCAACTACTCAGTTCTCTGAATTTGGGATTTTCTTCTTGTTTCCATTTTGGTTCAAGGGTGCAGGTAATTCCTTTTGCCTTCTCATTATTTTTGATGTTTTGTAGGGACCTGGGGTCTGTTTTTGAACCTAGAAATTGGAGCTTGTATGTAGTCAACATTCACTAGATTTCAGTGGGCAGCATTTCATATATTTTTTTTAATAATATCTATTTGTTTGTTTGTTAGAGACCAAAAGAAATGAGAGCGGAGGGAGAGATAGAGAGGGAAAGAGAGAGAGAAACCTGCAGCCCTACTTTACCACTTGTGAAGCTTTCCCCTGCAGGTTGGGATGGGGTTTTGAACCCGGTTCCTTGTGCACTGTAATGTATATGCTTAATCAGGTGGGCCACTGTCTGGCTCCACAGGTCTTATATTTAGCTGGGGTCTCTGTCCAGATAGTGAGCATTTTTTGCCTACTTAGGAGTATGGAAATGGGTGGGAGAATGGGGAACAGAATCCAGTATTCTGTGAACTAGCAAGTGAATGTTTCTTCCCAGATCATTCCCAGGTCATGGTATTTTGGAGACTGAATGCTAATATATCTTCCACCTGGACTGCTCTCCACAAGGTTGCCTCCAGTGCCTCTTACTACGTAGACTGAATTCCAATATGGTATCCACTAGAATTTCTCTTGGCAAACAATGCCAATCATTGGGATGGCTCTTAGAGTGACTCCCATCTAGTTGCTAGTTTCCCATAGTTGTATAGTTGGTAGGCACAGGACTGGAATAAAATTGAGATGACAAGAGTTTCATGCAACCTGTTATCTGCCAGAATAAAGTACCCTGCTTTTGGGGGGGCCAGGCTGTGGTGCACCTATTTGAGTGCACACGTTACCATGGCCAACCATTTGCATTCAGCCTCCCCCCATTCCAGGTACCCACCTACAGGGGCGAAGCCTTCAGTGCTTTGGATATCTATTTTCCTGTCTATCTCCTCTTCCCTCTCAGTGTCCTTCTGCCCTAGCAATAAAAAATAAAAAAGCAAATTTCCTGCATTTTGCTTTTCTTCCTGATTGTGATTTGATGTTTTGTATAGAGGCTTTTTTTTCTTCTTTTCTTGGAGTATGTCTCTCTATACCCCTGCTGCTTGGATGCTGACCTTTTGTTCTTTTCTGTGGAAAGTTGTTTTCTCTCTCTCTCTCTCTCTCTCTGTGTATGTGTGTGTGTGTTTGTGTGTGTGTGTTTGTGTGTATGTGTGTGTGCTTCATGCATGATTTTGGCTTTGCTATTGAGGTGAAGTGGGAAATACCAGTTCTCTCTATTCAGCCGTCTTGGCTCCCTTCTCTAGTTCCTTTTCCCACCTCCATAAAGTAGAACTATGCACCATACTTCACAGTATAACTCTTTATCATCTGAAAGTACCATACAATATCACATAATGGGAAATAAATTAGGGGCTGGGTAGTGGTGCACCTGGTTGAGCACATATGTTACAATATGTAAAGACCTGAGTGCGAGCTTCCGATCCCCACCTGTAGAGGGAAAGCTTTATGAGTGGTGCTGCAGTGCTTGTAGGTATCTCTCTGTCTTTTTCCCTATCACCCACATCCATCTCAATCTCTGGCTATCTCTACTCAATAAGTAAAGATAATAAGGGAATAAATCATAAATGCATGTACACATGCTGTGAAATCACAGCAGAAGGAAGAGGGAATTATCTTTTAAAAATATATGTAATAGGAAATTACTGTAGTTAATATACAGTATTTTTATTTCAAATTTTTAAATATGTCTTCAGATTTCAAGTATGTTAATTGTTCAGAAGCGAACTTCTTTCTCTTCATAAACACAGTCATAATAATAAAAAGGGGCTCATTTAGTAGTACTGAAGAAAAACAGAAGTTATGTTTTAAGAAATTATTCTATGTGCTAATGACTATTCTGTTGTCATAAAAATCCTTTATTTAGTCCTCTCCACAAATAAGCTCACAGCAGGACAAAGGACACTAGTTAGACTAATTTGAGTGATAAGTAAACAGAAGGAATGGCTAGGAGCACACTGTCATCTGGCAGAGAGCTTATTTCCTGAATCCTGTGGCTCTGGTTAAAACCCAACAGAGATGCCAATATGCTTCTCCTAAATGCTACCAGTCTTCACACTACCATGCCCACTAAGGCTTGTGTACAGTATTTTATTCAAGCAATCCTTTGCATAGCTGCACAGTGCCTGCAATGACCTGAGTCAGTCATGTAAAGAGATTTTTGTATGCTTGCACACCAACATTTTATTAGTTTCCATATTCTGCTGCTCCTAACACCCGGTTTTTGCTGTGTTGTTCAGCAATAAGTGGAATGATGGAGGAGGCACTTAACACTCTTCTTAGATAAGATCTTGAATTTGTTCAAAAGACAACCTGAAAATCCCCAGACCGGATTGCTTTACAAAGTTGCTGTCATGTGTGCTCCTGGCATACCTGTATCTTCAGAAGGGTGGGAAGAAGTAAGGTCTCTCGATTCTGAAGAGGGAACAGCGAAGGCCCGACCAGCAGCTGTTGGTAAGCAATAGACAGTGAGTTTTGGGCATGTACTCTTCATTATTCTTGTCAGACACAAATAGGTATTTATCAGTCTCTTTGTATCTATTTTTACAATGGAAATATTCCAGTTCACTGTGTGTCTTAACAGAATAGTTTTTAGCACTAACTTTATCTTTGGTCTATTTCTAAGAAAAGAGATCATCAGGTTTACAGTATAGCTCTAAAGATTATATGCTGATTAATATTAATTGTGTCTTATTATTTTGTGGGTCAGTCAAGAAATATTTAACAATTAGAAGGTCAACATTCTTTTAAGATAATAACTTACTTAATTTTATATTATGTTTTGCTTTATAGTCACTGATTTTCATGTTTAATTATATTATGCTGATACAAAGAATGAGTAATATAAGACAAATGGAGTTATCATTAGTGGAAAATCAATCCTAAAATTTGAAAAAAAAATGTATCATTGTTTTTGAAAGTGGGTACTGGGTTTTTGTGAAAATGATGACGCCTTTTCACAAACATGGGTCCTAGACCATAATGCCACAAGGTCAAGTGATATGTGAAAAGCAAGTATAAACTTACAATTGATACTAGGTTTTATGTCTTCTCTCCCCAAGGAAATCAGTCTCTTGTCTTTGAAATGGCTCTAGAATCACAGTTGAGTGTGAGGCTATAAAGTATATAACACCAAAGAAAGATGCACATGATTAGAATTGAATACTGTAGCAGAAATGTTTTAAATAAGTGAATATTAATAGCATATTTTATATAACAGGTGGTAATAAGACATTTTTTTCCCTTTTCTATGAGAAAAATCACTTCAGTAAACAACACTTGTTACTATTAATGAAATCTCAGTGTATGTGTTACCTGGCAATGAGTAAAAGTACATTTTATTTTTTTATTTTTTAATTTTTTTAATATTTATTTATTCCCTTTTGTTGCCCTTGTTTTATTGTTGTAGTTATTACTGTTGTTGTTATTGATGCTGTCATTGTTGAATAGGACAGAGAGAAATGGAGAGAGTTGGGGAAGACAGAGAGGGAGAGAAAGACACCTGAAGACCTGCTTCACCGCCGTGAAGCGACTCCCCTGCAGGTGGGGATCTGGGGGCTCGAACCGGGATCCTTAGCCAGCCACTGCGCTTTGTGTCACCTGCGCTTAACCCGCTGTGCTACTGCCCAACTCCCTAAAAGTACATTTTAGAATAAGGTTACCACTAACCTACTATGGATTCTTTCTCTTGATCCTATAACTTTAAAAACTATGTATGCTGTTTCACAGATTTTGTGAAATCAAGCATCTTTTGTTACAAATACAAGATTTCCTCATTTCCGATATAGCCTCTTTTCCTGTCTGCCCATTCCCAGGTCTTCAAGAGTATACTATCACTTGCTTTCATTCCTAGCACCCCTCTCTCACTTCCTGTTTCTGCATAGTAAATATCTGTTTGCTTCACTGAAAACATTTTTTTCTCATTTCTAGGCAGTCTAGGCACCTAAAGATAATTGCACCAAATTAATATAAATTTTTAAGATTCAATAATGGAAAATCACTTTATAATTTGAAGTCCAGTGACTGGTGATAAACAAGTAAACAAATAGGAGAAAAGAAATAGAACAAAGATTTCAAGTCTTGGGCATATTAATAGCATATGTTGCCATATAACAAAATATTTTCACTTACTTGGCTTTTCTTAAATCTCAATCAAATAATTTTATGTGGTCCCAGTTTCATCTAGGAACAATGAGTAAATTAGTTACTGACAACTTTAACTTCTTCTTTCCATTAGTTCTCTTCAATATACCTGCTTGTTCAGTAGGTCTATTATAGAACATGCCATTTGTATGTCTTCTTTATGACAGTGTCATAGTGAACAAAAATGAGTTCATCCAGCAAGAGACTTTATACCCATAAACTGCTCTGGAAAAACTTTACTGCTTCTCTATATGTAAAATAGAGGTATATGTTTATGGACCCCCTCCTGCATAAACTATAATTTTCTACATCAAGTCACATGCATATTCACAAAAACTGGATCAACTTTGATGTAATCAACACAACACAATTACAATATGTACCATGACATAATGAAAAACTTATGTATGAACTTTATCAGATAAAGTCAAGATAAAGTCAGATAAAGTCAAGCTCGTGTCTCAACTCTAATAGTTATATATCATGGGACTTTGGGCAAGTTAAGTTAATTTTGTGACCCTTATTTGTAAGAATTAAATCATTTGGATGATCTCACTTATAGGTGGAACTTAAGAAAAAAGGAAAAAACACAAAGCAGAACTTTGACTAGGTGTGGTGTAGTGAACCATAACAAATGATTCTAAGGAAGGAGAAGAAGGGGTGAAGTGGAGAAGGACTTGGTGGGGGGGGGAGGATAAAAACTTGTACCCATGTCTCAAAAACTGTATTGTAAACTAACCTCCCAATAAAATAATAAATAATAATTAAATACTTTGGATAAATAATAGACCACAATATTTAATACACCACAATATTTTTCACACACAGTGACTCAGTTAATATTAGCATCCCTATTTCTTTTTCCCGCAACAATGTGAACGTTTTTTTATTCAAAGTGGTTTCAACATTCTTGGAAATTTGAGGAAAAGAAAATATATACAAAACTAAAAATACCTTCTAAAAGTTGAAATTAAGTTAAAATTAATAAATTTAAGGCTGATATTTTCCCTTATTTTGGTGATATGATTCATACTTGATTATTTTTTATTTATGAGGCCATCATTTTTATAATTATGTATTGTTTAAAGAAACACAGAACATTTGATTTTAAATAAATGATAGTTGGCTCTTAATTCACCCTCTACTATCACTTGATCATTTCTTTTTAAAAACAAACTAAAAGTAGAATACCTGTACTTTTCAAAAATATTCCCTTGTGGATTAAAGGAGAGTATCTTTGTTGATTGCTATTTCTGAAATCAGTGATTTAGCACCATAAAAATGAAATTATGGGTATGACATAATTTCAGATCTATTATTTGTGCTGCTGTTTTATAGTACATGACATGGGGTGGGTAAAATAAACGCCAGTGGCTTATTCAGAGGATAATGGTTTCATGTCACTTTAAGAATAATCTACTGGGTCTGGCAAGATAGCTTATCTGAATAAGGTGCCTGCTTTATCATACATGTCATCGAGGTTGGAATCTGACTCCCAACACACTAGAGGAAACTTTGGTATTGTATATTTCCCATTTCTTTCTATATGAAAAAAAAACTAGCAAAATGTTGTTCCAAAAAAGGTGAAATCCTGCTGAGGACAACAATAAATTAATTCATTAAATTAAAAAGAAAAATTGATTAAACTATAAATTGTGATACTATAATCATCAAAGACTAGAATTTGTGAAAATATTAGAAATAAAATTTCTCCTTCTCCCAAAATAATTATGTAGCAAAACCTATTTGGAGTTGTCCTTTTGCCCCCTGGATATGAGCCACCATAGCTCAGTTTAGGCTGACCATCCTGGAAGATCCTGAAGAAACACTTCTGTTCATGTTCCCAGCAATCACTCATGTACTCCTGGTTTATGCTTCCTGGTGCCAGTTGTCATTGGGCTGAGTAAGCTCGCTCAGGAAAACTGCAGAGGAAATGATCTTTTACATAGGGCTTAACAGAAGCATTGCCAGTGACTGATAATGGGACCAAATCATTTCAGGTGAGTTTTCACAAGTCCGCAGGGGTCCTGTTATCCCTAGATTCTTGCTGAAATGCCACTGTGGGGATAACCAGAATTCTTCAAGCATCTGTCTGAGTCTTTTCTTCTATGTTAGCTTTAAGGTAACAGTGTTATGGTGCCTACATGGGGAAGTGTCTGTGAATTGTTTCAGGAAATGGTTGATTATGGTCCTAGCAGAGTTTTGATGTTTGCTACTACAATGGGAACCTCTTTAATATAACACTGAACACAATAGATTAATGCGGTAATCAATGAGAATCTGTACACTGCAGGGATCTGTTTTGATGACAGCAGCACTTATAGCCTTGTTTAGTGTCACTATTGTATAATGTTGGGCACTGCAGGCTTTTTTTTTTTTTTAATTTTGATTTGGAATGCAAGGGAAGGGAATTTTACTTAAAATTTATTTTGCATATTTGTAGAGTTTTATTGCATTGTGGATTTTCTGCCATTTCTAGCTAAAATTTAGTGATTTGCTGCTACATGTAATTAACTATTTTAATGACTCTGTTATGTTTTCTGGGGTTCTGCAGTTTTTTGCTAGTCATATATTGCACTTAAGAACAGGTAAACTAAGCCATAATACTGATTTTATGCTCAACTGTAAAATTAATTAAACATACTGCTTAATTTTCCAAAGGAGTAAGATATTAAAATGCTTGAATTAGACTCTGATTATCAGTAAAGAATGAGAACTATTTTGTTCTAAATATAGAAATTACACGAACATATATCATTTTAGAATGCAGTGGTAATTATCTAGACATATAATATCAACCTAATTTCATGTTTTAATTAATAATTGTACAGTAATTTAGAAAGTATGTATTTTCCTTTTCTAATTGATCAAATGTAGTTTTTACTATTTACTGAATTTCACTAAAATGAGAGGCTTCAAAGCTTAAGATTAAAAATAGAAACTTAAAAGTTTATATGTGCATTGCCATTTCAAAAATTTTAGACAAACGTTGTCTAAAAACATTGCCTAAAATCTAGGCCGGTTTTTCCTAGCTTATGGTATGGATTGCAGAGTATATTGTGGAAAGATCTCTTTTAAAAGTATATGTGTGTGATGTTATGCTGTGAACTAAAGGGAAACTTCTCAGATAAGAGGAACAGAGGATCAGAGAACTTAAGAAAATAAAGAAGTATAGTTTTTTGTACAAGAGATTTGGGTGTATGACCTTGGGCGAGAATAATAACTATCTCCTTCTGGCCTTTGTTTCTATTCTATCAGTTTGGAAAAAAAAAAAGTTCTACTCTTATCCTTGGTGGGTTTAGCATAACATTTCTCAGGTGCTAAAGATTTATCTGATGAAGATTTTACATGGGCAAAGACATTGTTGAAAGTATACAATCTGTCTTTACAATGTTTTAGCAGTTGAGGCTTTTTGTAAGGAAGATCATGACTTTTTAAATTATACCAGTAAATCACTTGACTCCATTGTAACAATTTTGCAGATTGGCAGTAAGCAAGTTTGAGGTATCCCGAGGGCACCTGCTGTTACACTATATTCCCTGGGAAGGTGAAAAGAAATCACGGGTTATTCTGCAGCTCCGAAAAGCTCACTCTGCAAAGTGGCATTGGGGCTCTTTGAAATCCTGCCAGGGACATGAGCTTTTCTCCCTACTCCCTTGCTCTGTCTCAGGTACAGTGAGTACTGCTGAGGGTAGCTGAGGAAATCTCCTGCCTGCTCTTCTCAGCAAATGCCTTTGAAGAGTTCCATTTTCTGCTGAGGGCAAGCTAGATCAAAGGCAAGTGGAAAGAAGCATCCAGCCCCTTCCTCTTTGCAAGAGTGTGAATCAATTTGCTGCCTGTAAAATGTTACTTAACATTCATGAGTCTAGACTAAGTATGCTCTTTCAGAAGAATAGAAGGATTTTATTCTCTGGTTCTTACATAGTGGCTAGCAATTATTAGTTGGTAATGATCATGAATCTTTTCTTTTTGGTAAACTTATAAAGGGTCTTAATAATAGATGCCCATTGTCATGATGGAAAGGCTGAGACAACAGTGGGTCTGCTCCCACATGTATGCACATTAGGAATGAAAGTAAACCAAAGTGATTTATTTCTGCATCTAGCTTTGATGATCTAATCTGTTTTATTTATAATTTCCAGGCATACATATATATAAAGGAAATAATTTCATCAGTAAATTGATTCTCTGTCATACAGAGATTGTTCACTCATATCTCTTCCAACTTTTTTATTTTTATTTTATGTGGTGAATTAGTTATCGCTGCATAGATGACAGCTTTTCACATGAGTGAGATTTTTTTTTTTTTTGCTTGTTTTGTTTTGAAGTATTGACTGAATGTTTTTGAGGGGAGTTCAGTTAGAAAAGTGATGGAACTTGAAAAGCAAAGACAAAATTATTATCAATGAATAAATGCATATTTTGTGTCCTATACTTCTCCAAGTAATTCACAGTTACTGTTAATAAGTAAATGATACTTTCTGTTCTTCTCAATATAAAGTCAGGGATACTGGGTAAAAGTATGAAAAATTACAAAGGTAAAAAGGTCAATGAAATAAATAGTAATCATCTTATAATAATACTGTCAAGAAGATTTTTATAAATATTATAGTTATGCTTGTAAAATATAGTGAAATGAATTTGAGTTTTGGATAAATAATTCTAATAGGCTGATTTTTTCCTTAAGAAAGTAACTTATAATCCTGTATTGATTTGGTGAATTTCTTATAGATATACAAAAAGAAAGCTTAAATGACCGGTTAATTTAAATGAGCTATTTCAAAGAAGGCTTTATTTGAATTATTAATTTTTAAGAACTGGGAGACTAAATTCTTATTTTGACAAATTGTAAACATTAACAAATTTATAGGTAACTTCAAACAAAAGGAATCACATTGAATATCAAATATAGAATGTAGTATGTGGTGGTTTCTTAACATTTTTTAATAGTATAAAATTTGATATATGTTTTAAATTTATTAGTAGCCTTTGAAGTTTTTTTGTAACAATAATCTTTTAGCCTTACATTTTATCTCTCTTTCTCTCTCTTCAACTTTTAAAACTTTTTAAACTTGTTGTTTAACTTTTTTTTAACTTGTTTTTGTTTTAACTTGTTTTTAACTTCTCAGCAGGTTCAAATGGGATGTTTTATCTACTTTGAAGTTATGCTTTTATTTTGCTATTATTTTGTAATAACTTATTTAGGTTTTGTAAGATTTGTTATTATTTGTTATTATTTTTCTTATTTTCCTTTTTAGTAACTGTCTTTAATATTATTTAAGTCTCATATCAGGAAAGCGATAATAGCATACCATGTAGAGTATTTCTCTTCACTTCCGTTGACAAGTTTTTTGAGTACATTTCCTTTTCATCCTGGATATTTTTTTATTGTTTTATTAGGAGGTGATTCATTTAAAGTCTTGATAATGTATGAATACATTCTGAGATGTATCCCACTACTATTTGAAGATAATAACAAAATTCATTTTTTTCTAAATATGGTTTCTCAATTTCCAAAGTGTCTAGCCTAAATAAGGGTCTTAATAAAAGCGTACTGCTGGAGCCAAAGACCTGCAAGAGACGATGATTCTGGAAATTAAAGTGTCTGGGCAATATAAAGCAAGAATATTTAACCACTTTATTTTTGATTTGGGAGAAGAGTAGATAGATAGGGAGGGGGGGAGAGACAGAGAGACAGAGAGAGAGAGATTGAGAGAGAAGTAGAGAGAGGAAGTTTTTTAGAGTGAAAAAAAGGGGGGTATTCTGGCAGTGGCCCACCTGCTTCAGTGCACATGTTACCATATGCAGGGACTCAGGTTAAAGCCCTCATTGCCCAGCTGCAGGGGGGAGCCCCATAAGTGGTGAAACAATGTTGTAGGTTTCTATGTTTTTTTATTTCCTCCTTCAATCTTGATTTCTCTATCTATATCCAAAATCCATAAAGTAAGTTAAAATAGAGTAAAAAAAAAAGGAAAAGAAACATTGTACTTAACAGAGAAACTCTCAGAGACACAAAGTTTTATGTACAGTTATAAGGAGCTGATTGACTCTTTAAATCTAATTGTGAGCCATATAAAAGGAAATAACTACGGTTCTAATCTTTGCCTTAAATATTTTAAAATAGAGGACTTGCTATTTGTGGTAGAAAAACTTGAACCTACACAAAAAAATTGTTATCCTTCTGTGGTTAGCAAATAAACCCAAAATCTGCTTCAAAAGGATCTTGCTTAAAAAAAAAAAAATCAGTTGCCATTTGGTCTCTCTTTTTTTCTTTTTTTCATTCACACCCCTCATCCTTCCCTCTTTTCCTCCCTTTCTTTTTTCGTTCCTTCTATCCTTGCTTCCTTCCTCCCTTTGTGAAGTTTTTTTTTTTTTTTCCTCCAGGGTTATTGCTGGGCTCGGTGCCTGCACCATGAATCCACCGCTCCTGGAGGCCATTTTTCCCCCTTTTTGTTGCCCTACTTGTTGCAGCCTCGTTGCGGTTATTATTGCCATTGTTGACGTTGCTTTGTTGTTGGATAGGACAGAGAGAAATGGAGAGAGGAGGGGAAGACAGAGAGAGAGGGGGAGAGAAAGATAGACACCTGCAGACCTGCTTCACCGCCTGTGAAGCGACTCCCCTGCAGGTGGGGAGCCGGGGGCTCGAACCGGGATCCTTACACCGGTCCCTGCGCTTTGCGCCACGTGCGCTTAACCCAGTGCACCACCGCCCCACCCTTGTGAAGTTTATCAGTTGAGTCCAGTGCATGAAGGCATTTGGTATTTTAATGGTCTGCTCTGTATCATAGCATAGCAAACAAATCTACCACAAGCTTAACTTTTAAAAGATAGCTAGTTAGTCATAAGATCCAGGAGATACCAGTGCATAGAGTAGTACACAACTTATTATCCACTGGATTTTATCCTAGGTGCCCTGTGGGGTTGGAGTACCATGGATAATACCAGTGGGATTCCATGGATGATGAAGCTGTGTATTGGTGTCTCTCCCTCTTTCTCTTCTCTCTGTCTCTACTCTCTTTGTCAGGTTATAAAGTGAAATAAAAAAAGTTATAAATTGGGGAGAATTTTCAGTAATACCAGATATTTTCAAGATATTCCCCAGCACTGCATAAAAATATAAATAAAGGTGTAAAATATGGCTAAAATGATAACATAGTGCATTCATTTAGATGCATACTTTATACAGATAAATATTTTTTTCATCTGTACCTGAAATCCTTGTTAAAGCTTATTTCTGTTTGAAATTGATAGGATTTGATAGGAATTGTATGTTTCTTTTTCTTATAGTGGGGGTTCTTTGGCAAATATTGTAATTTTGTTGTTTGTTGTAATTTCCTGATCAGAAGTTCATCTTAATGTATCAGCCATATGGTAATAGGTATTCCCAAACAAGGTTTGTTTCAGTCTATTAAATGTTATAATTTTATAGTAATCATGGGTACTCAGTGAGAATATGAAAGTGGTAGGAAAAATGAATGTAGACTAATAAGAATAAGATATCTATTTAATATAAAAGTCTAGGGCATTGTTGAGAAAGATATGAACTGTAATGAGAAGGATCTGTCTTTGGAGTTCTTCTAAAAAATGCTCCTTTTGAGTTTGCTATATAAATTCTTTGAAAATGCTATCTTTACTCTCCCCATTTGTCTTAGATGCTTTTATAAAATTAAATTGCAGTGGGTGCAATTTCCATGCATGAACTAACTGCACATTTGGATGTTTTATCTAAAATATGATGCACTGATAATTACACGGAATATAGTGAGCTCGAAGATCAGGACATGAAAGTGATAGATCATGTATGTTTGTGTGTGTGTGTCTTTAATCATCAAAAGTATTAGTGGGGCTCAGTGGTGGTGCACCTGGTTGAGCACTCATGTTACAGTGCAAAAGGACCTGGGTTCAACCCCCCCAATCTCACCTGCACGGGGAAAGCTTTGCAAGTGGGGAATTGGGGCTGCAGGTGTCTCTCTGTCTCTCTCCCTCTCTGTCACCCCTTCCCCTCTCGATTTCTGGTTGTTTCTACCCAACAAATAAAGATAATTTTTTTCAAAAGTATTAGTATTTCACTTTTAAAACAAGAAATTTAAGAAAATCATAGCAGTAAGTGACATAAGGATTAGAACATAGTCTTTTAGCATTTTACCCTTTTCAATTATAAAGTTAAAGGCAAATAGCTAGAGTAGTATTCTCAATATAAGAATGAATATTTATCCAATAGTATACATTTACATCAATAAATGCACACTCATTAAAAAGTATTTAAAACCTGAATGTTAACTTTTTTTTCCTTTTGTTACCCTTATTGTTTATTGTTGTTGTTATTGACGTTATTACTGTCCTTGGGATAGGACAGAGAAATCAAGAGAGGAGGGGAAGACAAAGACAGGGAGAGAAAGACAGACACCTACAGACCTGCTTCACTGTTTGTGAAGCAGCTCCCCTCCCCCCATGGCAGGTGGGTGGGAAGCAGGGAGCTCAACCAGGATCCTTACCTGGTCCTTGCCCTTCCTGCCATATCTGCTGTGCCACCACCTAGCCCCCGAATGTTAATATTTTATACCTTAATATGAATGCTAGACATAGCTTAGCTAGATAAAAACAAAATAGATTGAGTTTAAGAGTTGCTATTAACTGACTTGTTTTGTTACGGAGATAAGCCTTTAATTAACTAAAGTATATATAAAGTAAATAGATCTTATATTTAGGGGAAGATTAATGTAAATAGTTTTAATATTGAAACTATTCTTTATATAATAACATGGTACTTACTGTAAATTTCATCAAGTTCACTTACTATGGTCTTTAATTGGTGTATTGTAACAATCCTTAGAATAACTCACGTCAATCTTAATGTACGAGTGCATGTAAGGAGACATTATCTAAAGATATTTAATATATTTGTTGTGTCTTTGAGTGATATCATTCTATTGGAAAAATATTGCTACAGTCTACAGAACTGTGGAAATAAGTTTTTTTTTTTTTTTTGTACTGGCTGGGCTTTACTGATTTAGGGTTTTATATACAACAGGGCAGATACCTTTCCCCATCCTAGTTTGTTCCTATCTTGCAGGCCTGAAATATTTTTTAAATTTATTTATTAAAGGAGTAATGGTTTACAATTAACAGTAAAATACAGTAGTTTATACATGCATAACATTTCCCAGTTTTCCACATAACAATTCAACCCCTACTAAGTCCTCCTCTGCTTCATGATCCAGAACCTGAACCCTCCCTACACCACAGAGTCTTTTACTTTGGTGCAATACACCAACTCCAGTCCAAGTTCTGCTTAGTATTTTCCCTTCTGATCTTGTTTTTTAACTTCTGTCTATGAGTGAGATCAACCATACTCATCCTTTTGTTTCTGACTTAGCTCACACTCAAAACTTATTTTTGACATTACTGAAATCACAATATTTGCATAAAATCCTTGAGTGATTTCAGTTTTCAGATTTGAAATGTTTAGTACAGAGCTAGCACTAATCAACTGAATTTTTTTCTCTGAGTAGTCAGTTTAATTAAGTTATATCATCAATCATTTAGAATAGATGGTAGTTTTATTCATTTCACTTTTAGGAAACATTAATTGTGATAATTCAGCCACTCTCTATATAGGGCATTATACAAGATGAAGTTAGCCCTATATTTCCAATTTTGTTATATTATACTCACAAATTGTCAAGGGGAAAAAAAAGACAACCGGAGGAATAAAATAGGAATTGTATCCTTACTTTAATGTACCCTGATTATAAAGCAGCACTGTTAATATACAATTAACCACCTATTCTGATTTTTTTTTTTTTTTTGCCTTTTGGAATAACACTTTAACTTCAAGCTCCTCATTATAAATAACTGAATTTTCTTAGGTGATAATTATTTGGCAAAACAGTTTAATGTTCTTGCTTATATTATTTTCATTAAAATGCTTTATATATGAATCATTCATTCCTTTACTTTGTTCTTTTAAACTAGAAAGACTTAAAAAGGCATTTTTGTCAATTTCAGAAAACTCTGTGCTTTGCAATATTTTGGTAATTGCCTAAAGAAGTTATCATGTTACTCACTAATATAGCTAACTTCTAATAGATAGTCATGGTATTACTATGCTGAGTACAGATAAACTATTTTTAAAATTTTTTTATTTTTTATTTTTTTATAAAAAGGAAACATTGACAAAACCATAGGATAAGAGGGGTACAACTCCATCCAGTTCCCACCACCTGATCTCCATATCCCATCGCCTCCCCTGATAGCTTTCCTAGTCTTTAACCTTCTGGGAGTATGGACCCAAGGTCATTGTGGGATGCAGAAGGTGAAAGGTCTGGCTTCTGTATTTGCTTCCCTGCTGAATATGGGCATTGACAGGTAGGTCCGTACTCCCAGTCTGCCTCTCTCTTTCCCTAGTAGGATGAGACTCTGGGGAAGTGGAGCTCCAGGACACATTGGTGGGGTTGTCTATCCAGGGAAGTCTGGTTGGTATCATGGTAGCAACTGGAACCTGGTGGCTAAAAAGAGAGTTAACATATAAAGTCAAACAAATTGTTGAACAATCATGAACCTAAAGGCTGTAATAGGGCAGATAAAGCCTTAGCCCACTTATTTAAATGTGCTTTAGTATACTTTGTTTTTATGTATTTTTTACTGTTTCCCTGTCCCCTTGCTTATGAATTCTTATTGTTGTCAATAACTTGTCTGTACCAACACTTCTGATATATTATAAATGCATCTTCAGCAGTGTTGTCAATTTTAATATCAAAATAAATTTTATTATTGTGCCTGTAAAAGTATTAGCAAAGGCCCATTGAGATTTTGAAGAAATAAAATCTAGGATCTCTGATTTGGGATAATGGTTTTTGACAGATGAGAAATTTTTTTTTTTTTGCCTGTCTCTCTCTCTCTCTTCCTTTTCTGACTAGAGTCCTATATTGTCTGTGATAATTTAAATTTATATCTTAAACTCTACCTATGGCCAATGTGATGTAAGATAACTACGAGAATGAAAAATGTAGTTATATAAAATGTTGATAATATATTACAAATATCAGGGAGCAAAATAACGGTAGACAATTATACAGCATATTTAACTGGAAAAGTACCAGCAGTCACCAAATCTATAGCTTTTATAATATAAAAAAATAAACCAGTTATTTAAATGCATGTTGATTTTTTTTTTTTACATTAGTGCCAGGGAGAATTTGCTTATGTATTTGCTTCACAGGGAATATAAGCAGCAGCATGATATCTGTAACCTGACCAATATCATCATCATAATCAATATTGTAAAATTTTTAAGGATTCTGCATTTAAGAAATAGTGAGAATAGTGAGGGGAAAGTAATTGTAGAAATAAAAGTATAGTCCATCTGTATGGTTGTATGGATTAATTTAGATTTCATTTTTAGAAGATCTAAGTTAATTTATTGGAAATCCCTCATAAAGACCTTTGTTGATAATTCAGCTTTAAATTTTGAAAAGTGTCTTAGAGATGGAGATGTTTACCAGGGAGTGTGTATACCTTTCCATGCATGGCCCAGATTTAAGCCACTACACCACATAAGAACTTCCTCTGGCACTGTGAGGTCATTCCTTCTCTTTCTTTCTCTCTCTCTCTCTCTCTCTCTCTCTCTCCTCTCTCATTCTGTTTCTTTTTCTGAGTGAAGAAGGAACCTGAAGCAATTAAACCACAGGTAATTTTTTTATATTTATTTATCTATTAATAAGAAAGATAGGAGGAGAGAGAGAAAGAACCAAACATTCTCTGGTACATTTGCTGCCAGGGATCAAACGCAGGACTTCATGTTGGAAAGTCCAATACTTTATCCACTGAGCCACCTCCCGGACCACACAAAATCACAGATAATTAAGGCTATGGCTCTAGAAAAAATGTCTAGGGCAGTGTATTTTTGAGTATGTTCAGTAATGTTAAGTTTGGAGTTATAGATTCTGAAAGCCAGGCATATTGGATTTAAGGTTGTCACAAAAGATCATCTCTGACCAAGAGACCACATAAAAAAACAATTGTCATGTTAGTGACATCCTAATTTTTTTAAGCAATACTGTCCATTTAAAAAACAGTTTTAAGTATAAGGCTTATTTTTTAATTTGTGAAAATTTAATCTAATTTGAAGATATTTTGAAATTATTACATTGTTAACAAAGTTTTAGATTCTTTTATCAAAACCTTAAATTTTAGGAACTGTGGATTAGTATACTATCTTAGGTCAGTAAGTTAGTCTCTGACCAGCATTAACTTAATTTGATTTAAAAGAAATATATGTGTCATGTATATATATTTGTGGGCATTGCATCTTTCTCTTCATATCTTCTTGTACTTTCTCTTACTTGAATTATATTCTACCCTATAAAGTGAGAGTACAGTTAAAAGGGCACGTCTTTATATAACTTAACCACTTTGGCAATGTAACAGAGATACAGAGCAGTGACTTTTCAGTATTTTGCAAACTAGTTTCTTAAAATTATAATTTTGAAGGGATATGTTTTCTCTAGAACAGTGTTGTTTGATAAAAAAAAGTCCCTAAATTTCTATATCTAGTGATTTGTCACTTCCAATCAAGGGGTTTCTAGCTCTAGTATATCTATAATTATCAACATTATTAGTTAATTTTTAACCATGAAACAAATAAATAAAAGAGAAAAATGTTATTTTCAGTAACTTGGCCTTAGGTAAACAGGGCTTTTAGACATTTGCTTATATTTCCAAGACTGCCTGATAGATCTGATTTCTTTTCTGTTTTCTTACAACCTACTACTGTGTTTTAAATAAAAATAATATATCTCAGTTATTTTCATTTTTTTTCTATTCCTTAAAATTTATTTTCATCATCATTAGACTATTCTTACTATTTAGATTACCAAAATTTGATGCTATTTGGATCTCTGTATTTTTCATTTTCATTTCTTTAGATATAGAGGCAGATTGAAATTAAATTGGGAATTAGAATTTTTTATTACAAGTTAATAATTGCTTTGCTAGTGTTGCCTTAGTATAAAGTTTAATTTAAACCTATCATTTTTCCTTCACCAAAAGATATTTACATCTAGAGTACTTTCTTGTAATGTCTCTGCTGTGAACTTGCCCAGCACTACAATTTCTTAAACCTGTGGTAAACATCCAGTCCCCAAACAATGAAAACAAATAAACCCCAATTTTTTCCACAGGGTTTCCTGGCTGGTTATTCCGAGACTTTGCACGTGACAGCCTGTTCTCCCACGTGAATGGAATACTCAGTATCAATGTGGAAGCCTGGTCAGTTGCAAAGTTGCAGTAAAATATTTCCCTCCTGTGTACAGCACTTCCCAAATTCTTATTTATGAAGAGTCATTGTGTTCAGGAAGGAAAAAAGTTTCCCTAAGATTGTTGATTTTGTGCTTTGCTCTTCAGGGTACTCCACTGAGGAAAGAAATTTCGGTCATTAGATTTTAAACCATATTGGCATAAGAAATTTATTCTTTTTTAAGCTTCCATGTGTAAAAATCATTTTTCCCTATTAATGGCCTTAAGATGTCTTCGAAGTACATTTTATTGTCATTTCATACAGATAGTAAGTACAGTCTGACCTAGGTTTTCCTGAAGATCATGACTATTCTTGATTTGGTATTCTAAGATACATAGTTGACAGATGAGAATTTTTTTGCCTGTTTCTCTCTCTCTCTTCCTTTTCTGACTAGAGTCCTGGATTGTCTGTGATAATTTAAATTTATATCTTAAACTTTGCCTATGGCCAATGTAATGTAAGATAACTACCAGAATGAAAAGTGTAGTTATATAACTACATTAAAACTCTTGAGAGTCATAATGAATCCACTTCTGAGACAAGCAGAATTATATCTATGCTGTGGTAAAGACTTAGGATGTCATTGAGCATCATGGTGTTTCAGGCATTTCTTAACCTGGAAGCTTCATGTAGTCTCCAAAAAATTTAGATTTAAGTGACATTCAGACTTAGAGTACTTAAACTGTTGCCTGTCTCTTACTATTTCAAATATCTATCTTTTAATTCTCAGTGTTCTTAATCTGTTTAATCTCAAAGGGCCCAAAATAGGTACCTTGAAAAATACACACTTTACCATGAATAAGGATGCAGATTTAAACCTTGGCACTTGACAGCAACACCAAGGTCAGCACCAAGGAATTCTCCATAGACAATGGAATAGGGTCTCCCTGTCTCTCTATTTATGTTATATGTGTTTTGTGTGTATGAGGATTAATATCGTCATAACTGAGAGACTTCCTGAATGACAAAGCTTGTAATTCAGCCAGAAAATTTGATTCAGATTTACATATACCTGCTTTACAGAATAGTGTGATGGTTTGTACTCTAAAAGTTTACACCCAAATTCAGGTAACTAGACAAGTAACAGCCTTACCCAATATATTAATGAAATTAACCATTTCTATGCCCAAAAATAATAAAACAGAGTGGCTCCAAGACCCTACAAACAAATATTTAATATCTTTCTAGAGGTAGTTTTACTCTGAGGTATAAATGATTTCTGAATATGAACCATCTTTGATGCCTCTTTGACTTAAAAAATAATAGATACATTATCTTGAACCAAAAAAATCATATGCAAGAGACAGAGAAACTGCTATTGTTGGTTCTAAAATAAAAACACATTGTAACCAATGGGAACTTTTGAAAGTGCATTTATAGAACAAATAAATGCTCTTGTGAATTCAAAGGATGTTGGTAGGTAATGTAACATTTCTAAGGTGTGTGTGTGTGTGTGTGTGTGTGTGTGTGTGTGTGCGTTTCTGCCTGCAGGTCTTTTGTATCTGACCATTTTGATCTATAATAGTTATTTAAAATTACTTAAGAGATTTTTGATGAAGACTGAATCTAATGATTTATAGATGCCGCCAGTATTGCTTTAAGTCTTGTGGCCAGGGACACAAATCTAGTGTTACTTAATTGCGCAACATTTTCCAAACTACTAAAAAGCTTTTGTGGACCAGTGTGTTGAAGATACTAGGGACTTAGATTGACAGTAATTCATTCATGAATGGCCATTTGATTTTTACATCAATAAACACAGTACTTATTTAGAGGATTTAATATATGACAAATTATAGTGGCTAACAAATACTTCTTTGCATTTTATTTTAATACATAGGTTCTAGGTACTATTGAGTAAAAGTTGTTTTACGTGGATTGAAAGAAAGAGGCAAAGAGGGCAAGAAAGCAACCTTCCTTCAGTGCAGTGGAGGCTGAACTCAAACCTGGGTCACACACAAAGCAAAATAGCCCAGTGCTCCAGTGAGCTATTTTACTGGCCCAAATAATAGTACTTTAATATCTGATTACTAATTTTGGTTATTAATTGCTGATTGATCCCAAAGTTAGAGCCACTATTATATAAACCTTGGAAATGGAAATAGACACACTGACATGTCTTCTATAGATAAAGATCCTTGAAATTGATTTCTAAAATAGAAATTCTTTTAAAATAGAATTTATAGTGTTTTCACTATTCTAATTGGTATTTTATTTTTACACACCAATATAAACCATTAAATTTTAGACATTGAAATTTGATAAATATCTCTGAATTTGAATCATTTCTCTGGTTGTTTGCATGGTAAGGTGCACATCTATACCTCTGAGCTATCTCTCTAGCTCCGTATATATTCTGGCCAATACTTTTTTAAAAATAGAGGTTGAGAGACAGAGAAGTGTAGAGAGGGAGAGAAATTTAGAGAGAAGGAGAGACCTCTGTTGCAGTCTTCCACTGCTTGTGAACCCCCACCCTCCAGTAGGTGGGAATTGGGGGCTTGAACTCTGGCCCTTGTGTATGTTGCCCCCAGACAGTCCCCCTATCCCAGTGTTTTAATTTGTCTTAGATAAAGTACGGTAATAAAATAGCTTAGTATTCATATCACTTTATTTATATCCAACATTTATTTGTAGTAAACTATAAACAAATATCAGCGTGGAAACATTAGAAGAGGCATAGCAGATCTCTGGGAAGTCTGACTTTTCTAATTACTGATCCGTGAATTAAAATTTCATTTTGATTGATAAATATGTTTATACAAAAACATAATGTTTGTTTTGTTGTTGTTTTTATTACTACTATAATTACTATTACTATTTTGTATAGACACAGAGAGACAGCAAGAGAGAGAGAATAAATGAGAGCACAGCACTGAAGCTTCTTTTAATACAGTAGAGATTGAGCTAGAACATGGGTTGAACATATGGCAAAGCAGTACACCATACAAGTGAGCTGCTTTGCTGGTTCAGAAACCATAATACATTTTTGAGATGAAAAGTTGTGTAGTTATAGCTATGTATAATGAGTTGCACAGTTACTGTAATTCAGTATTGATGGTCATTTGAGTCATATCTTTTATCACCATTTATAATAGTGATGTTAAAATATGTTGAATATTTCTGGAAATGTGAAAGTCTGAATTTTCTAAGAGGAAAAAACAAATAGAACCTGAACTGGAGTTGGTGTATTGCACCAAAGTAAAAGACTCTGGGGTGGGGAGGGGGGAGAGTACAGGTTCAAAAACTATGACAGAGGACCTAGTGGGGGTTGTATTATTATGTGGAAAACTGAGAAATGTTATGCATGTATAAACTATTATATTTACTGTCAAGTGTAAAAACATTAATCCCCCAATAAAGAAATTTAAAAAAAAGTCCGAATTTTCTAATACTTCAAGGCCTTGATGTAGATGAATTTTTTTCTTGGCCACCAGAACATTAAATACTTTCTACTTAATCAGTTGAAATAGTATTTTAATTAGTAGAAAATTAATGTGGTGATTTATTTGGAGCTTTTTTTTTTTTTTTTTTTTTTCCCTCCTCCAGGGTTATTGCTGAGCTCAGTGCCTGCACCATGAATCCACCGCTCCTGGAGGCCATTTTTTTTCCCCCCCTTTTGTTGCCCTTGTTGTAACTTCGTTGTGGTTATTATTATTGCCCTTGTTGACGCAATTCATTGTTGGATAGGACAGAGAGAAATGGAGAGAGGAGGGGAAGACAGAGAAGGGGAGAGAAAGAGACACCTGCAGACCTGCTTCACCGCCTGTGAAGCGACTCCCCTGCAGGTGGGGAGCGGGGGGCTCGAACCGGGATCCTTACGCCGGTCCCTGCGCTTTGCGCCACATGCACTTAACCCACTGCGCCACCACCCGACCCCCTGGAGCTTTGTTTTTTATGGTTAAAGTTTGCTGTTGATGATATATATATTGAGTCATGCATCTGTATTATTTTGAAGGTAGTTTATCCAATTGACTGACTGATTAAATCATAGAAATACGTGTCTATGCATCGTTAGATACTATAGTCATAATGAGCTGGAATTAAGAAAAGCTAGTTTGTTTTTTTTTAAGTGAACACATATATCATTTATTTTGCTTGTATGAATGCCCCATATTTATTTGTCAGACTTAAGTAACTTACTTTATTCACAAGGGTTAGAATAATATTCTTACGTGAAGACTTATTTCTGAGGAAAAAAAATACTTAGCATGCGCACTTAGCATGCGCACTTCATTTCCTCTTTCTTTTCTTGTTTTTTTTTTTTTTTACTTTACTATTATTTTTCTTACCAGAGCACCACTGAGCTCAGGCTTAGGTGGTGTTGGGCATTGAACCTGGGGTTTATCAGAGCCTCAGGAATAAAAGTCTTTTTTCATAACCATTATGTAGTTTCCAGCACTAGCATGAACTTCTTTGAACTTTACTAATGAATTTGAACATTTTAATTTGCTCAAGTGCCTGATATATTTCCTTAATCAGTAATAGCAAACTGTTCCTTTATGGTTACACTTGATATTGGAAGATCCTTTTTTTTTTTTTAATGTATGGTGATTTTTTAAAATTTTATTTATAACAAGGAAACACTGACAAAACCATAAGATAGTTATCCAGGAGGTGGCACAATGGATAAAGCATTGAACTCTCAAGCATGAGGTCCTGAGTTCAACCCCTGGCAGCACATGTACCAGTGTCATGTCTGGTTCTTTCTCTCCTCCTATCATTCTCAATAATAAATAAATACAATAAAAAAAACCCATAGGATAAGAGGAATACAACTCCACATAATTCCCACCACCAGAACTCTGTATCCTACCCTCTCCCTTGATAGTCTTCCTATTCTTTAATCTTCTGGGAGTATAGACCCAATGTCATTATGGGATGCAGAAGATGGAAGGTCTGGCTTCTGTATTTGCTTCCCCCCAGAACATGAGCTTTGAAAGGCCGATCCATACTCCCAGCATGCCTCTCTCTTTCCCTAGTAGGGTGGGGCTCTGGGGAAGTGGAACAGAGAAATATTGGTGGGGTTGTCTGTCCAGGGAAGTCTGGTCAGTATCATGGTAGCAACTGGAACTTGGTGGCTAAAAAGAGAGTTAACATATAAAACCAAACAAATTCTTGACTAACCATGAACCTAAAAGCTGGAATAGTGCAAATGAAGAGTGAGGGTGGGGGGCTGTCTCCGTTTTATAGATAGCTAGTAGGCATGTTTTAGTTATATTCCAGAGTTATTATAGTCTGTGGCTATACTAGTGTTTTTTTGTTTGTTTGTTTTTTTCCCTGAGCCTGAAATCTGATATGCAGGTAGATCCAAGTTATTGTCTGGGGAGATGATGTCATAGCTGGAAAAAGTAACAGAAAGCTGCATCAGGGAATAGCTCCCAAATATGGGAGCTGAATCAGGGAGTAGCTCCCAAATATGAGAAAGGGGTATAAATATTGTTGACTGTAAACCCCATCAATTTGATGTGAGCCCATATTCAGCTTAGAAGCCTATGTGACCTCTGCATCTCTGTAGATCTGAGCTCACATTCTGTGGTCATGAGTAGGAACATTCCATGCTGCCCCAGTATCAGGTCCCATCTTCCTCAGATGTGGCATCCAGTATGTTGTCCAGCCTCCCTTCAAAGGATGGAACATTCTACTGTTGTTCATCCAAGCTGAGGGCAAGGTCCTATGGGGGCCCACAAAGGGGTCTTTTTTGTTGTTCCTGATAGAGATAAACAGTAACAATGGAGAGAGGGATTTTTTTTTTCGAGATCTAGGCTCATCATGTCTGTTTGGGAATCTCAGGACTCCCGGAATAGGGCCCCAGCTGATGATCCTTTTTTTTGTTTTTACCAATTACATAAATAAATACCATGAATTTATCATTTTCTAGCTATGTCACTTGGCAGTCACTGTGATTCATCAATTGTCTATTAGAAAACTAATTAAGAATATATTTAATATTAATGAGTTGTTAGATCCTGAATATTTTAGGAAACAGTTTTTTGAGTGTAGTTTATTCCTCTAATACTAAAGATATGTGAATTATAAAAAACAAGTTAGATTACTTTGGAGTCAATAATATCTTTAAATTATAATATAGGGAAAGAAGAACCAAACAGAATTTAAAACTAAATATTAGATTTCAGAATTTATTTTTGTGTTTAAGCCAATATCTTATATTTTAATGAATGGTATTGTATCTGCAGAATGTGAATGAAGTATAATTCTATATTAAAATATGTGCAAATAGTACATGCTTAAAATTAAATGCATTTTAACATTTGCATGTATTAGCAATTTTAGTGCATGTCTACAGTGCTTTGTATGACCAAAATTTGTAGGAAAACTTAAGCCATAAACTCTATAACTGTGAGGATAATGTAAGAATCAATACTGACTATACTTTGGATCACCTGGAAAAATACAAATAGCTCCTCTTAAATTGTAGGACAATATCTTTGTCCTACAAAGCCTAAAGGATACAATTTTTCAAAGCAATGATTTCATAATAAATTATGCTTAGTATTATCACCAAAATGTACCAGAAATGTAAGTTTCAGGCTTTATAGATCTGAGCATTTTTAATTTTTCTAATAGGTGATTTAACGTTGATTTACAGAATTATATATTTTTTGTTGTTATTTTTTATTAGTGATTTAATAATAACTAACAAGATTATAGGTTAAGAGGGGTACAATTCCATACAATTCCCACCACAAGAGTTTGGTAACATGTGCATGCAGCCAGGTGTGTCACCCAGCCCCTCCCCCACCAGAGTTTTGTATCCTATCCCCTCCATTGGAAGGTTTCCTATTCTTTATCCCTCTGGGAGTATGGACCAAAATTCTTTATTGGGTGCAGAAGGTGGGAGGTCTGGCTTCTATAATTGCTTCTCAGCTGAACATGGACATTGGCAGGTTGATCCATACCCCCAGCCTGTACCTATCTTTCCCTAGTGGGATAGGGTTCTGTGGAGATAAGATTCCAGGATACATTGGAGAGGAACTTTGTCAAATATAATATCAAATAAAGAGTATTGTGAGAGAAAATATATATCTATGTTTTATAAACTATTGAAATAAAGGTGAGAAGAAAGTTCCCTGTCCAACTTTCTCACGTTTCATGAAATAAAGAGATTTGTGTTCCAGTAGAGTATTAGAAATCTTGGAAGTCCGGTGGTTGCACAGCAGGTTAAAGCACAGGTGGCACAAAGCATCAGGACCAGCGTAGGGGTACCGGTTCGAGCCCCCGGCTCCCCCACCAACAGGGAAGTCGCTTCACAAGCAGTGAAGCAGGTCTGCAGGTGTCTAGCTTTCTCTCCCCCTCTCTGCTTTCCCCTCCTCTCTCCATTTCTCTCTGTCCTATCCAACAACAACAGCATCATTAACAACTATAACAATAAAACAATAAGGGCAACAAAAGGGAATAAACAAATAAATATTAAAAAAATAGAAAAGAAATCTTTAACATTGGCACTAGTCATGGGTACATTTTGAAATATGTTATTCTGAGATGATATGAATTCCATACTACTCAACAGAGTATTGTTATTTCCATATGCAATTTTTAATTTTCATTACATTGGAGAATTTGCTACTGCTTTATGTGTGAATATATTTGAGGAACATTTTGTATTAAATATTTTTTTTTCTTTAAACCTTTCCAAGGTATTATACAGAAGCAATGGGAAGCAGATACTAACAAGTGAAGCATATGAATATTTTTATGCTAGCAAATTTAAAAAATTTTAAAGCCTTTCTATCACATTTCTTTATCATATTTCACTTCATAGTGTCTACACCTGATGTGCCTATCATCCACATAAAATTCTTTAAGAAATTCATAGATACCAGTCAAATATTTCACCCAAAATTGCATACCTAATTGCCACTCTTAATTTTTTTCTGTCATCAGGGCAAAAACTTTGATTTATTTAATCTGATATTTTAAAATGTAAAGTTGCATTTATTTTCACTTAGGTCACCATTTTGACTTCTTATATTTCTTCTATGCAAATACTGAAAGCCCTATTATTCAGCATTAATTTTCCCTTCTTTTTTAAACATTACATTTTAAGCCAAAGTAATAATGAAAGATATACTTATTTTTATTTACAAAGTTGGAAACTTTAAAGCCTTTTTAATAGCTCTAATAAAATGTATCAGAAAATCATTTGTAAAAATATATAAAATAAACTTGCATTAAAATTATTTATTGTATTTAACTTGCTTTCCTCTATCTTCTAAAAATAAAATCACCATAGTGTTAACACATCAGCTGTGTCTCAATTATAATATTTAGATGAAGTATTCACACATTATTAGAAATAAAATATTTTCTTATTTCATAAGTTTATGCCCTGTTCTTCAGCTGATGAGGAAGAAGTTAGCTGAGAATAATTTTGAAAAATATGACATAGTTCAGAAAAGCTGAAAGGAAAACACTATTAAAACTTGTCTCAGTTCAATGAATACATTTTTAGCCAGTATCACTAGAGGGCAGACTGAGACTTTGAACAAATAAAACTTGGAGTGGATGTGGTGTGGTTTAGTTCCTTGTCTTCTTTTTCTGCATGTTTTAAGACTTGATGACTGAGAACAAAACAGAGTTGTTGTATATAAAATGCATTTATAACAAAACCATTCCAAGGATTCAGATCACAGCCTTTGAAATGCAAGTATATAGCATTTTGTCACAACACCCCTCAAAATCTTGATATTTATAAATAACCCTTTATTTTTTTAATTTTTTTAAATTTTTTATTTAAGAAAGGATTAATGAACAAAAACATAAGGTAGGAGGGGTACAACTCCACACGATTCCCACCACCCAATCTCCATAACCCACCCCCTCCCATGATAGCTTTCCCATTCTTTAGCCTTCTGGGAGCATGGACCCAGGGTATAACCCTTTATTTTATAGAATGAACTAGTCAGAGTGATTCAGTCTTCACTTACAGCAATTACACTTTTTTTTTTGTCTTTTGTACAGGTGACTTGGATTATTACTGGTTGGATCCTGCCACGTGGCACAGCCGGGAAACATCACCTATTAGTTCAGTAAGTATTCTGAGCAGAAAGATTTTAGAATTTAAGGATTGTGTGTACTATTGTTTGACATATAATCTTACTACAGTTCATGTCTGTAAGTATTATTTTACTTAAAACAGTGCAGTTTTGAAGAATGAAGTTACTCCTGAATTATAATACATCTTAGTGACCGGGGAGTTTGCTAAGCTGGTAGAGCCATGTGCCTTACATGTGTGAAGTTGTGGGTTGATCCTGGACACTGCATATTAGGAAGCAGTGCATGAAAGTCTTTCTCAGGGCGGGTCCATGGCACACCCGGTTGAGCATACATGTTTTAATGCTCAAGGAACCAGGTTCAAGCCCCTGGTCTCCACCTACAGGGAGAAATCTCCAGAAACAGTGAAGTAGTACTGCAAGCACCTCTATTTCTATTCTTCCCTGTCTCTCCCACTTCCTCCTCTCAATGCCTCCCTGTCTCTGAAAAATATATTTAAAAAATAAAAATATGTTAAAAAGGAAAGTTTTTTTTTTACATAATCATGTTATCTCCCCCAGCCCATAATTAAATGTTTTAAATTAAATAACAAATAGAGCCAAGGTAGAACAACATTAAATCAGGATTTATAAGCCAAGATAAGCCAGAGCTGAAAAGTGTTCTAGTCTTTCTCTCTTTTCTTTCACGCCCTCATAAATAAATAAGATTAGTTTTTCTGCCATGAATATTATCACTGGGAGCTTATAGAACTCCATTAACCTCGGTAGCCTTTTTAAATTTTTTTCCCATTTAGATTGAGGAACAGAGACAGAGAGACATCAAGAGGAAGAGAAAGCAAGGTTGAAGAGGAGAGAAATTGCAGCACTGCTCCACTGCCTGTGAGGTGTCCCACATGGGGCCCTTTATATGATAGACAGGGGCTAAATAACTAGGTCCTCATTCATAGCAACATGTGCACTCTACTGGATGAGACACTTCCTAATCCTCCTAAGTTTAATTTTCTTGGTGGATCTGAGGCATTATGCAAGAGTGATCTCAGTACTCTATGGTAGTTTTGTCATATAGATAGACACCACACAGAGACACAACAGCTCCAGAGCTTCCCGCAGTATCATTGCACCCTCCACTTTGGTGCTCATCTTTGAACCTGTATCATGTTTATGACAAGTCACATACCCTACCTGGTGAGCTAGCTCTAGCTCCTACCTTTTTCAAAAGAAATTAAGAAACAGCGGTATATAAATAAGATATAATATGGTTAATGAAAACAACATTAACAATTCAAAATGTGAAAACCACTTGCTTTATATGAGCAGACATAAAATTATATTTTACTTAATTTTATTTCTGAACCAATTTTAGATGTATATTTATTACTTGCTCCTTTATATTTTGTATGGTAAATTACAACTAATAAAATGTAACTGTAAATAAAAATAATTTATATCAAGGAACTAACTCACAGGCTAAATAATTCTCTCTAGAGTGTCTTTTAACTAAGAAATTGACATCATGCTAAAACATTAATAATATCTATAGGATTACAAGCAACTTGTTTTTAAAAATTGTATTCATCTTTATAGCATCCAGTGACGTGGCAGCCATCTAAAGAAGGGGACCGATTAATTGGACGTGTTATTCTTAACAAGAGAACGACCATGCCCAAAGAATCAGGTGCATTACTAGGTCTGAAAGTAAGTACACTCATTTAAAATGTTTCTTAAAGGGTAAATTAGGCCCCAAATTTCTCACAATTATTTTTCAAACACCACCCTCTACAAAACAAATCATCTTGGGGCTGGGCGGTGGCACACCTGGTAAAGCACAAATGTTACCAGGCAAAGAGGCTGGATTCAAGCCTCCTGTCCCCACCTCCAGAGGGGAAGCTTCATGAATGGTGAATTAGTGCTACAGGTATTTTCTCTCTCCCCTTTTGGTCCCCCTTCCCTCTCAGTTTCTAGATATCTGAAAGAATGAATAAGTAAATAAATAAATAATCTTTAATGGATATAGTTTATTCTTATGTTAGATTTTTTTTCACTGAATATCAAGTTCTAGGATGGTTCCTAGATTAAAATTTTTAAGTTGACAGTAAAGTTAGATAATGTGAACCTCATAATTTTAATATTACATTGATTAGTAACATGAAACATCTCTTAAATTAGTTTACTGAATTGACTAGAATTTATGGTAATCCCCCAAAATTTAAATGCATTTTAAGAATGCTAGTTAAGTTATCAAAGATAAAATGAGAACCTAATATATTGAATGTGGTGTGTTGTTCTAATTCCTTTTATAAACAGATAAATACTCAAAAGTGAGACTTTTAAATTGTTATTTACCATGAGATTATATTGAAGATGTATGATATATAGCCATTTTCAAAACCACTAACTATGAGTTTAACTGGAATTTTTTAAATTTATTTTTAAGATTATTTATTTATTGCCACCAGGGTTATTGCTAAGGCTTGGTGCCTGTACAATGAATCTATCACTCCTGGCACTACTTCATCACTTGTGAATTTTTCCCCCCTGCAGTTGGGGACCAGGGGCTTAATCCTGGTACCTTGAGCAATGCAATTTATACTCTACTATGAATACCAACACCCAGACCCTACAACTTATTTTTATCTAATGCGCTTAATAATACCATCTTATGGTTATGACTGTTGCTGAAAATAATTCTGATTATATCCAATAATGGGCATTTTCCTGAAAATTGTGAATCAACCTCAACACTGGAAAATATCATCCCTACATTTAATTATGCATGTTGAAAACTTACATTGGAAAAGCTAAATTTTGAAAATTTCAGGTCTGTTTTTAGTTATGGTAGGGTCTATTTTTAGTAATGGTAAATATTCAGTAATATCACTAATACTTTGAGAGTTGGATTGGAACACATGAACATCAAATGTGTAGGTTATTTAGATGATCAGTGGCAAAGATAAACTTAGGCCATTACTTTTTTGCACCTGAATTAATCTGTTGATTTGAATAGTTTGTCCTAGACTTAGATTCTACTAAAATTTCAATAAAAATAAAAATTAATAATAAAATAGTAGAAGAAATAAGTATCTAGACGTCCTTAGTGTACATGATATCAAAAATAATGGGAAATTTTTGTTTTCAAATACATATTGTAAGCGCCTTAAATTAAAAAAAAATTCACGTTATCAATGTTCCTACAATCAATGCTAAACATGTTGTAGTAGACTGTACAATCAGTTCCTCAAGTTAGTAAACTTACATTTCAAAACAAGTCTTGAGAACTTATAAATTTATAATTATCCAGGTTGTTGGAGGGAAAATGACTGAATTAGGACGCCTTGGTGCCTTCATCACCAAAGTAAAGAAGGGTAGCCTTGCAGATGTAGTTGGACATTTAAGAGCAGGTAACGTTTCATTTTTTAACATGTACAAAATATCTATGCATGATTTGGTGGTTTTCAGTTTTGGGTAAGTTATATGTCATCTAACTAGTATTTATGCATGCATAAAGATTTTTCATGATTTGAAAACACTCGCTACGATATGACTGTAGATATACATAAGAGAGAGAGTAGGAATATTTTTTATTTATATAAACAAAAAATACAAATTTTGATAAATTACTAGTTTTGCACATGGTATTATAATATTACAAGTAAAGTAAAAAAATTTAGCCATGTGGAAAACAAAAAGACCATTAGTTTTGTCCTTTGTTTGTCTTATAAACTACAGTAATTGCTAAAATTTTTCATAATGGTCCAAAAATACTTTTTTAATAACACTCGTTCAATTAAAACATAATCAAAGTCATATTTCTGATACAAATTATTTTATTAGATATGCATTAGTTCAGATATACTTATGCAAATGTGATAATTTTTAGTATTTGTGGATATATGCAATGTTGCTAGTTAACTTTACCATGACAATAAATATTTAATATTTTCAGATGTACATAGTAACAAAATACTTTAAAAATCTATTTTTTAAAATAGTTTACTTTTTACTTTAGTTAGACTCAGTTAACATATGTTCTAGTTTACTTCAAAGTCTAGCCGAATTTTTTTGATTAGAGTGTCTGCTTATACATTTGCCAGAGAATTATAAAGAAAACAGAGTACATTTTACTGTACAGTTGAAGCTTGATGACCCAAAATCACATGGAAAAAGAGCATCCCAAGCTATTTTCAGTTTTTTATATTCATTTATTTATTCCCTTTTGTTGCCCTTGTTTTATAGTTGTTGTAGTTATTGTTGTAATTGATGTCCTTGTTGTTGGATAGGACAGAGAGAAATGGAGAGAGGAGGGGAAGATAGAGATGGGGAGAGAAAGAGAGACATGTGCAGACCTGCTGCACCACTTGTAAAGCGACTCCCATGCAGGTGGGGAGCCGGGGGCTGGAACCAGGATCCTTATGCTGGTCCTTGTACTTTGCGCCACCTGCACTTAACTTGCTGCTCTACTGCCCACCTCCTGCTATTTTCAATTTTTATACCTCAAGATTATGATTGAGATCCTTAGAAAAATTTTCTATGATTCTTACACAGATATTTTATTGTAATTGATTACCACGATATTAATACAAATCAGTTTTTTTCCTTTGATAGAGATATTACAATGACATTGTGTAGGGAGAAACAAAACATTTCTCTATTATTCATATTTTTTTTAAATATATGAAGGTTTAAAATATTATTGTCCCTTAACAGGGACTGGATGTAATTGAGTAAGAAAATAACTCAATTAGAAGTGACTGTATCAATTAACTGATTTTCTTTCTTATTTGGTAACTCAAACTTAAACTTTAGAAAGTTTAAGAATCTCATGTTGACTACTCTAAAGTTAGCTCATTTTATTACAGAAATTTGGATTTTCAGATTAATATATAAATGTAATGAATTTTTATTTTGCCTTTGCATTTGAATAGATTGCTTAAAAATCAGTGAAGGAATATTTTCATGGTATAACTTTTAGTGACTTCTTATAATCTTACAGTCTTAGAAACTTAAATCTAAATTGCCATTGACCTAATTAAAATAACTATAAAACATATAAGTGTACTTTTCACATTAAGCTTCCTATGAAGTGTTTCTAGAATTCATCTCATAAATTCTGATTCACAATATAATTTAGAAATTCTTGCCCTAAACATCATTGGTCTACAAAACAGTAATACTATTTCTTATTACTGTGATCTTGTACATTTGTGATCTTGCTTTAATCTTACTATTGTATTTTCTGTTTCTATTGTTTCTTCCCCATGCACTTCTCACACGTGTGCTTCATACTACTTAATTTAATCAGCAGAAACATCAAACTGACAAACATTCTACTTAATAAGACCCTTCATTGTCTCAGTTAAGTGGTCAAGTCATAACTATAGCTTTGTCATCTACAGACAATTCCAACCACTTCCATTATCATTCACTTGAATTTTCAGTCCCATCAGCCTACTTTATGGTTCTTTGCTTCCCACCTCTAAAACCTGGTCATTGTCTGTTTTACCTGATTGCTTTTCTGCTCTTATACTCTCTTATAGTCTGTGTATTAAAGTTTATTTCATTCCTTATAATTCATTGAAGTCACCTCAATGCTTATTGGCTTCTTACTTGAACAATAATTATTACTTCTCTTCCTCAGAACATTTTACTAAAGATATTATTTTACTTTATGTCTTCATTACTAACTGTAAAAACAAAGTATCTTTTTCATATTTATATCATCTTGATATATAGTCCTCTTAAGCAGGTTGTTCACATTTAGATAAATATGGTTATATCACCCTCTGGTCCAACATTTAGCAGTTTATGAATAAATACATGTACTATGCTAATATGATGTTTAAAGTTATATTTCCAGGGTGCTAAAAAAAAGGAGAATTTTAAATTGAGGTGCTTTTGTAAAATAGTGATTGTAACTCATTACTAGCTAGTAAAATCAGTTTAATACATTGTCCTCATAATTTTTTAAAATGAAATAGAGTATAATAGGTAGAACATAGTTGGGGTAAGTAATGTTTCAGAACATATTTTTCCAAACACACACATGGATATACACATCCACAGGATACAGTAATTTTACATGGCCAAAATTTGTGAAAAAACATTCTAATATATTTTTAATTGTATGTCTTTTTGCAGTAAAACATATTCATTGCCTGTCTGAATTTTTATGAGTAATTTCTTGGGCTAAATAAAACAGTTAGAAATCATTGAACTACTGGTAGTAACCTTATAATTTTGCCATACTAAAAGATCACCTTACACTTTTTAGATATTTACTTTTCACTACCGAGTAAGCAAATGGGTTAAAATCAATTGATTTTTATCCTTGAAAAAACCAAACTTTTCTGAGAGAGATAGAAATAAAGAGAAAGGGAGACAAAAAGAAAGGAAAGAAGAAAGAAAAAGAAAGGAAGGAAGGAAGAGAGAGAGGGAGGGAGGAAGGAAGGAAGGAGGGAAGGAAGGAAGGAAGGAAGGAAGGAAGGAAGGAAGGAAGGAAGGAAGGAAGGAAGGAAGAAAAAAGAGAAAGCTGGTAAATAAGAGGGAGAAGTGTGAAACTTGCCATGTGAAAAGTCCAGGGTTCAATATCTGGCTCCACATGGGAACACTGAAAGGAACTTCATGGGTGGTGAAACAAGGCTTTGGAGCTTCTCCCTCTCTTGGACTTTCCCTTTCTCTAAATATATAAAATAAACAATTCAGTCAGATGGAAGCCTCACTCATTCTGAGGTATTCAGTTTGTTTTCAAGCATAATGCTAAGAAAGAGACCTGCCTCGTGAGCTCACTTAGAAATTTAACTTAGGAAACAAACCAGAAAAGGAAAACACAAAGCAAATCTTAGACTGGGTGGAATGTTCTGCACCAAACCAAAAGATTCTGGGGATAGAGAGGGAGTGAAAAGGTTCATCCTGAGTGTCAACAATCACATTGTGAACCTCTCAATAAAAAGAGACAGAGACACTGACACCTGGGTAAATATGAAACATTTCATGTTTACAGTTATTATGATGTGGCCATCAAAATAGGTAACTTGGTAGTATGCTTCTTTGACATGAATACAACCCAATTGTAAGCCTGCTTTCACTGCTGTATTCTATTTCACTCTTTCTGCCTCTCTGTATCTTAAAAGAAGGGAGTGTGGAGTATGGTGCTATCAGAAAACACATAGATGTTTTAAAATCATTTTATTAAATTAATATGCTAATTAACAGGATATTTTGTAAAAGGAATGCAAGGTACTTCAAAAAATAAGTTCAGCACATCTTTACCATCAAAATTGTCCTGCTCCGCTGTTGGGAAGTAAGCCTCCATCTGTCTTTCATTCCCCTCTGAGCTCCCTCCCTTATCTCCCCAGTTGTGTCCTTGAATCGGCTGAAGTATGCCACACTTTATTAGTGTTTCCCCTTGTCTTTCCCTTTATTTGTTTATTGAGTCAACACATATTTACTTACCCACTAAAATGTTACAGGCACTGAGAATAAAATGAGCAGAAGCATAACAGTATTATCGCATCTCAAACTGTCCCTTGGGCTGATATTTTTCAACTGAACTTTCCCTTATAAATTGAAAGGTACTGGGCAGTGAAATATTTGAAATCTAGAAATGCTCTAGATGTTTATAAAATGAAGTATTTTTTTCCTAAATGTCTGTAGTGAAAAACTGTAACTACAATACATTGTTAACCCACATATTTTGATACTTTTATTACTCTCCTTGATGAATCTTAGGATATTGAAGAAACTAATAAGTAACTATATAATAATTTTATTATTCCTTCTGTAACTTTAATACTCAAGCATAGATTATGTATAGAACATGTGTGTATTGAACATCTGGAAGTGGGTTAACTGCCATGCAACAGTTTTACATCTGCTTGCTTTGTAATTGCCATAGCTACCTGCCTTACCTTATGGATATGAGTTCAAATCCTTTCATGCATTTTTTTTTATTCTGTTGTGCAACTGGTATAGACAATGGAGCATGACATAATTGGAAAATTCATGCTAACAAATGTTAATTGCTACTTCTACCAGTAAAGCAGGATTTATGCATAGTTTAATATGAATCTTTCACAACATAGAGCCTCCAACACTTATTATATGAAGGGCATGCTGCTATTTTTTAATGTTTCCAAATAGGCTGTGCTAATTCCATCCCATAGCATGATACTATTTTTTATATTATTTCTGGTATTCTCAAAAGATGAAGGTAGTTTTGTATTGTACTGTTTCCAGTGACCAGTAATATTCTGTTGGAGAAAGAGAAGTAAAAAATAAAGCAAAATATGTCTACAGAAACCATTTGGCTAACACTATATGACAACCAATTTGCTTTCAAGAGCAGATCCTAGACAATTAAACTATTTGTATATGTTTTGCATTTCTTCGTTAAAAAAGAAAAAAGATAAGAAAAACAAACAAAATATATAAGGTAAAAAAATACCCTTTTTTTTAAATTCAAGGGGATGAAGTTCTAGAATGGAATGGTAAACCCCTGCCGGGAGCTACAAATGAAGAAGTTTACAACATTATTTTAGAATCAAAATCAGAACCTCAAGTTGAAATTATTGTTTCAAGGCCTATTGGGTAAGGCTAAAAAAACTTACTTCTTAAGTTTAGTAAATTACATGTGTTAGCAGGGTTTTTAAAAAGAAGTTCATATAGTCATACAGTAAATGTTAGTATGGGTAGTTATTACTTCAATTATGGGATTACATTTTAGATTTTAAAACTTCTTAAAATACTGAGGTTAGTGAATTTTCTTTACTACATTTAAGAAACTCCACAGTTAAAAATTGTAATATAAATAGTATTGACATATATTTTTTAAAAGTGAAATATAAAGTAAAATATTTAAATGACAGAACTATTTTTACTTTTACTAATTTTAATTCTATAAGTAGTCCTTAAAAATGTCACTAATAAATACATTTTGTGATATTTAAAATAGTAAATAACTCATATGCCTACATGAATATTTTTATTATACTACTAAGAATAGAATATTCTGTATAATTTACATATGAATACATTCAACTATAAGTTAAAATCAAACAAGTGTGAAATATTTAACATTTGGTTGGTCAAAATCACTTACATTTGTAATTCCTCATTTCTAGCATGATTTAGTTATCTGAAAGCAAGTTTTCTGTACAAACCCACACAGTCTAGAATGTTCATTTTCCAATCTGCACTTTACAAGAAGGGATTTTGAGCTGTCTTAGTGTAGGTGGCTTAGTATATGGATGTATTTTGGGAAATAATTCCTTTTTTTAACCTGTTCTCTAAAATACCATTAATGTCAACTTTTATGCTGAGGAAGTAGTAACCTTAAATCTTTTTCTCGTGACTATGTTAGTGCAAAACATACAGGAAAATATAATCAACCTAATTTTCAAAGAACTGAAAATGTATGATTAAATAGTCCAAAAATAGAATAATAGAATATATATATATATATATATATATATATATATATATATATATATTCTAGAATATATCTTAAATAAAGGGAAACCAACCATCAGTTTTAGTGATTACTGAGAATCCTCAGAACATTTTAAAAATTATTGTGCATTTCCATGCAGATTTTTAAAACTAACTACTCTAATTTATGCTAGTTTAACATGATATGTGCTCTAGTGTTTAGGTAAATATGAGTCTGGAAAAGAGGTAAGTAAATTGGAAAATGAATTTAAAAAAATTTAAAAAGTGTAAACACTTAGCATGGTCACATTATCAAATCTATTTAGCTATATAATGTCTTAGAAATTAATAAATAAAATATCACTGATTCATGGTCATGAAATTAAGCTAACAGACAATTAAAGTGGACTGGAATAATGTTTTAATATATTTATGGACATAATTTTAAAATAATAATCTGCACACATACCAAAAATTTATCATGCATTATAAAATTCAAAGGAATATGAAATATGAAGAGTATATCTAAATCAAAATAAAAAGAGAAATTACTATAATCTTAGAATAGTAATTCTAAATCTATTTGATAATTATGTTTAATGTAGTTCAATTGTTTAAAATAAAAAGCAAATATTTATTCATAGTTTAATGGTATTCTAATTCCAATAATCATTTCACTTAAAAATTATATGCACATTCATTAACATGGTATAAGAAAATTTACTATCTTTAGGTAACCAACATTTGCCAGCCTGTTAAATATGTTTTTCTTGATCTTCATGCTTATAACTGTTTTTCAAACTACTCTACCACTTGTGAGTATAACTAATTAAAATTTGTATAAATAACAGGTTGAAAACTGCCTGAAAATATTAAAGAAACAATTAGTATTAAACACATTAAATACTGATATCACAATCAGTTTAAATTCTATATCATAGCTTTCTACAGTCCAAGTTACGTAAAATCCAAAGTTTAGGTCTCAATTTAGAAGTCCAAATTCTAATTTTAAATTGACTTTGAGACTAACTTTTAAACAAGTTGTGCTATCTAAAAAGGTTGTTTCTGCATGGTTAACCTTATTTTTATTTAACTGGATGAATTTAGAAGGTAGAAGTTGGTTATTTATAAAAAGAATATATATAACAAAGCATATCTTATGAAGTTCAGCCAGATTATACAATTTATAAAAATTGTACATGGTTGTAAAAGTTACTTTCATTAAGGAAAAAAAATTACCCAAGAAACTAATCTACAGAGAAAACTGCTTTTTTTTTTTTCTAACTCCCTACATAGCTGCATAGAAAATTAAAGTGAAGTTAGGTCAGAAGGTAAGTGGCTAGAATTCTTAAAGGATATTCAGGTAATCCTGTCAGCACCATCTAACTCCAGTCTTCTTTAATATGTCTTGTTAATTACCTGTATGTTGTTAATCTCTTAAATCAGTACTAAAATATCTTGGGAAAACCAGAGATAAATAGTCCTATGCAGTGCAATTGTCAAAGTAAGTTGGTTCAGGGGTTTGAAGATTACAGTGAAAAATGGTTTAGCTGAGGTTGTGTTAAATATTTACTAAAAGTAATCTGTGAGTGTGACAGGAATGGGTGGTCTCACAACTCACTTTCTATTCCCATAGTAAATGATCATATACTTAGATATTTACAGTATAGAGATGATAAATCTCTATATAGGGTTATATATGTGTATATACATTACATATTCACATATATAAAATACTTTAGCTTTTTTTGTTGCAAGCTTGAACCATTTTTAATTTCCAAAGCAATTCATCCTTTTGTTTTTATTAACTTTGCCCATGAAATTCACCATATTTTTATTATCAGATGTTTCCATCCCTTTCATTCAGTAAACTCTTTCAGATGTCTCTGTAAAGCATATTTACTGATTTCTAAAATATGTGTCATTTTGATTTTCTAGAATGAAAGTAAAATATTGTTAACATTTTTTATTTCCAAAACCTGAAGTTTTGGTAGTAGAAATATTGTGGTAATTTAATCCACAATATTAGCCTAATTGTTGTCATGTTAAAGTGTTTCGCTATTAAATCTATATATAAACTTAATTTTATTGCAAGTTGTATGTGTGGGGTTGTGTGTGTATGTGTGTGGTGGTGACATCACGCATATGAATAATGGCCTGGATAGTGACTTCAGTCCATTCCCACACCTTTAAAAAGCACATTTTAAAACACCACTGGATTAAAATGTGGTAATGACCTTTGGAACAGTGTCTTAATTGCTGGGATTTTCACCATACCCTGTTTCTTTTAGTGACATCCCAAGGATTCCTGAGAGTTCCCACCCTCCACTGGAGTCTAGTGAGTATACAATTTCCTCTGTTATTATAAAATATATTGAATCAAGCAGAATAATTAAAATGTGCCAGTTACTTTACTTTTACATAAGTTGACATAGCTATATTAATGCTGTCTGCAGTGATAGTAGAAGATGGCTGTCGCTAGAAATGAAAAGAAGTTCTACTTTTAAGATATTTTTGTGCTTTTTTTGTATGTATGATATATAGGAATCTTTATTGGCAGAACCCTTCTATATAGTAGCAGTCAAGAGCTTCATGGAGCAAAGTTAGCATATCAATAATAGTTCAGGTTGCCATGCATAAAATTATTCTGGTATTTGACTTACTCAGTTTTATTAATAATTGACTTAGTCTCACAAGTGTTGCTGTGAGGGTAGTATACAAATATTAACAAATAGATGTCATACAGCACAGCAGCCTTGAGTATAGTCATCACAGTGACTGGGTGGTATAAAGTAAAATCAGTGGACATAAAGGGGTCATGAATCTGAACCTAAAGAGATGAATTATCTCCTTGGGCAGTTAAAGTCACTCCAGATCAGAGTGTTCCGTAGCATAACATGTGTTTCATTAGACAAGTAATAGAAGTCTTTGGTGGGACTTTGGAAGTGACCTAAACACATCCTTTGCAATGAATTTAGATACTTGGAATTCATCATCAACTGTTATGTAATTCAATTTATAGAGTATATATAGTATAAAGAGATATTTGTGAGAAAACAAGTGGTAGTAGTTATATGATGTAAAATATATATGTGGGTAAAGAAAGAACCAAGGTTAGTTAGTATACTAAATACACATAATATGTTCTGAATGCTTAATAGAGATGGGCCTAAATTTGGACTTGTGATTTCTGTTGAGTAATAAAAATAGTGAAATGAGACTGGTTGCATACTTTATAGTGCTTGATCTATTTAATGGATGCTATAATGTTAGAAGCAAATTGTTATGGCAATAGTTGTCTTTTACTGAGACTCGAAATCTTATTTCAAGAATCCCTGATAAAATAGAAATAGTAACAACAACAACAAAAAAAACATAGCACTGATGTTTCTTTATGGACAAAAGACTTCTGTAGCTTAGGAAACTTAATGTAGATTTAATTGAAATGGGTAGGGAAAAAGTGTGGGTGGCAAACCCTCAGAAAATATTCCATAGATAGTATTTTCCCAACTATGGAGGTCAAGAATATACTTTCTGGGTTGTTAAATTTGGCAAAACTTTACACTTTTGATTGTGTCTGACATACTTTTCTCAATGATCTTGGAAAAGAGAACTTTGAGGGGATGACGGGACTAGCTGGATGAGTAAAGAGCTAACCTCCTCACAAAAATGAAGTAAGTCACTAGTGATTAACAAGGCATTCAAGAACAACATGCTAAGGCATTCAAGAAACACATTAATAAAATAAAATCTGAAATAGATCTCAAATCTTATTTTTAGACAGTGATGATATAGAGACTTAGATATAGCTCATAAATTTTATGTGTATTCATTTTAACTTCAATAAGAACAATTCAAAATAACCCCCTTTCCAAGATTAAATAATTGGTGCCATCTTTATTATCTCTAAAAGCATACATTTTTCCTGCATATGAAATCATGTAATCATTTAATCTGTACACCACTAGTAAGATATATGGTCAGTACATAAAAACTGAAATGAATACAATTTGATACCATTTTAAATACATCTAAAAGAAATAACCAAAGAAGACTAAATAATAGCTTCTAATAGCCATGCAATTAAAAATAAGTTAGGTTATACTGAATTATACAAATAACAGATGCACTTAACATTTTATAAAAATATTTCTCAGACCAGCGAAGTTGGTGATTTGAATAGTTTGCTGCTTTATCATTTATGTGATCCACTTGGTGGCAGCCCATACCATATTGAAGGAAGCTGCAGTTCTATAGCCCCCCTTCTCTCTGTGTGTCTCCCCCTCTTTGTATCTACTTTTTTTCCTCATACACATTTTATAAATGTGTTAGTAAAATAACTAATTTTCCCCAACTTTAGGTTCAAGTTCCTTTGAATCTCAGAAGATGGAAAGGCCTTCTATTTCAGTTATTTCTCCAACCAGTCCTGGAGCTCTAAAAGATGCCCCACAAGTCTTACCAGGACAACTTTATGTATGTATTTATTGTATTTCTTGAAGACTATTAATATTTGCACATGAAACAGATTTTGTGTTCATAAATGTCTACCTTTCTTTGGCGTTTCTGATACTTTTATAATCACTACACAGAAACCTGCTTCATCAACTTTATTCAGTTGTTTGATTAGTCCCATAGTCATTTATATTTATTTGAAAACCTTTGTTAAGTGTGTGCAATATTCCAGATGTTCTGTAT